>NW_027479587.1:0-94938 GCF_051014685.1 Ptiloglossa arizonensis
CTTAACCAGAATGGCCTAGGGAAAAAATACACATATCGTTATAATCGGGCGAGTTTCTACTTTCACACGCAACTGGAATTTTTGGGTTAGGTCAATCCGTCCGCGAGATATAGGAGTTTGAATCCAAGAAATGGTTGAGAAGGCAAAAAATTGTTCGCTATTCTGCTGCTTCAAACGCTTAAACAGAATGGCCTAGGGAAAAAATACACATACCGTTGTAATCGGGCGAGATTCTACTTTCAGACGCAAGAGGAATTTTTGGGTTAGGTCAATCCGTTCGCGAGATATGGCAGTTTGAAGCCAAGAAATGGTTGAGGAGGCAAAAAATTGTTCGCTATTCTGCTGCTTCAAACGCTTGACCAGAATGGCCTAGGGAAAAAATACACATACCGTCGTAATCGTGCGTGTTTCTACTTTCAGACGCAACAGGAATTTTTGGGTTAGGTCAATCCGTTCGCGAGATATGAGAGTTTGAAGCCAAGAAATGGTTGAGAAGGCAAAAAATTGTTCGCTATTCTGCTGCTTCAAACGCTTGACCAGAATGGCCTAGGGAAAAAATACACATACCGCTGTAATCGGGCGAGTTTCTTCTTTCAGATGCAACAGGAATTTTTGGGTTAGGTCAATCCGTTCGCGAGATATGGGAGTTTGAAGCCAAGAAATGGTTGAGAAGGCAAAAAATTGTTCGCTATTCTGCTGCTTCAAACGCTTAAACAGAATGGCCCAGGGAAAAAATACCCATACCGTTGTAATCGGGCGAGTTTCTACTTTCAGACGCAACAGGAACTTTTGGGTTAGGTCAATCCGTTCGCGTGATATGGGAGTATGAAGCCAAGAAATGGTTGAGAAGGCAAAAAATTTTTCGCAATTCTGCTGCTCCAAACGCTTAACCAGAATGGCCTAGGGAAAAAATACACGTACCGTTGTAATCGGCGAGTTTCTACTTTCAGGTTCAACAGGAATTTTTGGGTTAGGTCAATCCGTTCGCGATATATGGGAGTTTGAAGCCAAGAAATGGTTGAGAAGGCAAAAAATTTTTCGCAATTCTGCTGCTCCAAACGCTTAACCAGAATTGCCTAGGGAAAAAATACACATACCGCTGTAATCGGGCGAGTTTTTACTATCAGACGCAATTGGAATTTTTGGGTTAGGTCAATCCGTTCGCGAGATATGGGAGTTTGAAGCCAAGAAATGGTTGAGAAGGTAAAACATTTTTTGCAATTCTGCTGCTCCAAACGCTTAACCAGAGTGCCCTAGGGAAAAAATACGCATATCGTTGTAATCGGGCGAGTTTCTTCTTTCAGATGCAACAGGAATTTTTGGGTTAGGTCAATCCGTTCGCGAGATATGGGAGTTTGAAGCCAAGAAATGGTTGAGAAGGCAAAAAATTGTTCGCTATTCTGCTGCTTCAAACGCTTAAACAGAATGGCCTAGGGAAAAAATACACATACCGTTGTAATCGGGCGAGTTTCTACTTTCAGACGCAACAGGAACTTTTGGGTTAGGTCAATCCGTTCGCGTGATATGGGAGTTTGAAGCCAAGAAATGGTTGAGAAGACAAAAAATTTTTCGCAATTCTGCTGCTCCAAACGCTTAACCAGAATGGCCTAGGGAAAAAATACACATACCGTTGTAATCGGCGAGTTTCTACTTTCAGGTTCAACAGGAATTTTTGGGTTAGGTCAATCCGTTCGCGATATATGGGAGTTTGAAGCCAAGAAATGGTTGAGAAGGCAAAAAATTTTTCGCAATTCTGCTGCTCCAAACGCTTAACCAGAATTGCCTAGGGAAAAAATACACATACCGCTGTAATCGGGCGAGTTTCTACTTTCAGATGCAATAGGAATTTTTGGGTTAGGTCAATCCGTTCGCGAGATATGGGAGTTTGAAGCCAAGAAATGGTTGAGAAGGTAAAACATTTTTTGCAATTCTGCTGCTCCAAACGCTTAACCAGAGTGCCCTAGGGAAAAAATACGCATATCGTTGTAATCGGGCGAGTTTCTACTTTCAGATGCAATAGGAATTTTTGGGTTAGGTCAATCAGTTCGCGAGATATGGGACTTTGGAGCTAAGAAATGGTTGAGAAGGCAAAAAAATTTTCGCAATTCTGCTGCTCCAAACACTTAGCCAGAATGGCCTAGGGAAAAAATACACATACCGTTGTAATCGGGCGAGTTTCTACTTTCAGATGCAATAGAAATTTTTGGGTTAGGTCAACCCGTTCGCGAGATTTGGGAGTTTGAGGACAAGAAATGGTTGGGAAGGCAAAAATTTTTTCGCATTTCTGCTGCTCCAACCGCATAACCAGAATGGCCTAGGGAAAAAATACACATACCGTTGTAATGGGGCGAGTTTCTACTTTCAGATGCAATAGGAATTTTTGGGTTAGGTCAATCCGTTCGCGAGATATGGGAGTTTGAAGCCAAGAAATGGTTGAGAAGACAATACATTTTTCGCACTTCTGCTGCTCCAATCGCTTAACAAGAATGGCCTAAGGGAAAAATACACGTACCGTTGTAATCGGGCGAGTTTCTACTTTCAGATGCAATAGGAATTTTTGGGTTAGGTCAATCAGTTCCCGAGATATGGGACTTTGGAGCCAAGAAATGGTTGAGAAGGCAAAAAATTTTTGCAATTCCGCTGCTCCGAACGCTTAACCAGAATGGCCTAGGGAAAAAATACGCATATCGTTATAATCGGGCGAGTTTCTACTTTCAGACGCAGCAGGAATTTTTGGGTTAGTTTTATCCGTTCGCGAGATATGGGAGTTGAAGCTAAGAAATGGTTAAGAAGACAACAAATTTTTCGCAATTCTGCTGCTCCAAACGCTTAACCAGAATTGCCTAGGGAAAAAATACACATACCGCTGTAATCGGGCGAGTTTCTACTTTCAGATGCAATAGGAATTTTTGGGTTAGGTCAATCCGTTCGCGAGATATGGGAGTTTGAAGCCAAGAAATGGTTGAGAAGGCAAATAATTTTTCGCAATTCTGCTGCTCCAAACGCTTAACCAGGATGGCCTAGGGAAAAAATGCACATACCGTTGTAATCGGGCGAGTTTCTACTTTCAGATGCAATAGAAATTTTTGGGTTAGGTCAACCCGTTCGCGAGATTTGGGAGTTTGAGGACAAGAAATGGTTGAGAAGGCAAAAATTTTTTCGCATTTCTGCTGCTCCAACCGCATAACCAGAATGGCCTAGGGAAAAAATACACATACCGCTGTAATCGGGCGAGTTTCTACTTTCAGATGCAATAGGAATTTTTGGGTTAGGTCAATCAGTTCGCGAGATATGGGACTTTGGAGCCAAGAAATGTTTGAGAAGGCAAAAAATTTTTGCAATTCCGCTGCTCCGAACGCTTAACCAGAATGGCCTAGGGAAAAAATACGCATATCGTTATAATCGGGCGAGTTTCTACTTTCAGACGCTGCAGGAATTTTTGGGTTTGGTCAATCCGTTCGCGAGGTATGGGACTTTGAAGCCAAGAAATGGTTGAGAAGACAACAAATTTTTCGCAATTCTGCTGCTCCAAACGCTTAACCAGAATGGGCTAGGGAAAAAATACACGTACCGTTGTAATCGGGCGAGTTTCTACTTTCACACGCAACTGGAATTTTTGGGTTAGGTCAATCCGTCCGCGACATATGGGAGTTTGAAGCCAAGAAATGGTTGAGAAGGCAAAAAATTGTTCGCTATTCTGCTGCTTCAAACGCTTAACCAGAATTGCCTAGGGAAAAAATACACATACCGCTGTAATCGGGCGAGTTTCTACTTTCAGATGCAATAGGAATTTTTGGGTTAGGTCAATCCGTTCGCGAGATATGGGAGTTTGAAGCTAAGAAATGGTTAAGAAGACAACAAATTTTTCGCACTTCTGCTGCTCCAAACGCTTAACCAGAATGGGCTAGGGAAAAAATACACATACCGTTGTAATCGGGCGAGTTTCTACTTTCACACGCAACAGGAATTTTTGGGTTAGGTCAATCCGTTCGCGAGATATGGGAGTTTGAAGCCAAGAAATGGTTGTGAATGCAAACAATTTTTCGCTATTCTGCTGCTCCAAACTCTTAACCAGAATGGCCTAGGGAAAAAATACACATACCGTTGTAATCGGGCGAGATTCTACTTTCAGACGCAACAGGAATTTTTGGGTTAGGTCAATCCGTTCGCGAGATATGGCAGTTTGAAGCCAAGAAATGGTTGAGAAGGCAAAAAATTGTTCGCTATTCTGCTGCTTCAAACGCTTGACCAGAATGGCCTAGGGAAAAAATACACATACCGTCGTAATCGGGCGTGTTTCTACTTTCAGACGCAACAGGAATTTTTGGGTTAGGTCAATCCGTTCGCGAGATATGGGAGTTTGAAGCCAAGAAATGGTTGAGAAGGCAAAAAATTGTTCGCTATTCTGCTGCTTCAAACGCTTAAACAGAATGGCCTAGGGAAAAAATACACATACCGTTGTAATCGGGCGAGTTTCTACTTTCAGACGCAGCAGGAACTTTTGGGTTAGGACAATCCGTTCGCGTGATATGGGAGTTTGCAGCCAAGAAATGGTTGTGAAGGCAAAAAATTTTTGGCAATTCTGCTGCTTCAAACGCTTAACCAGAATTGCCTAGGGAAAAAATACACATACCGTTGTAATCGGGCGAGCTTCTACTTTCAGATGCAGTAGGAATTTTTGGGTTAGGTCAATCCGTTCGCGAGATATGGGAGTTTGAAGCCAAGAAATGGTTGAGAAGGCAAAAAATTGTTCGCTATTCTGCTGCTTCAAACGCTTAACCAGAATTGCCTAGGGAAAAAATACACATACCGCTGTAATCGGGCGAGTTTCTACTTTCAGATGCAACAGGAATTTTTGGGTTAGGTCAATCCGTTCGCGAGATATGGGACTTTGAAGCCAAGAAATGGTTGTGAAGGCAAAAAATTTTTGGCAATTCTGCTGCTTCAAACGCTTAACCAGAATTGCCTAGGGAAAAAATACACATACCGTTGTAATCGGCGAGTTTCTTCTTTCAGATGCAACAGGAATTTTTGGGTTAGGTCCATCCGTTCGCGAGATATGGGAGTTTGAAGCCAAGAAATGGTTGAGAAGGCAAAAAATTGTTCGCTATTCTGCTGCTTCAAACGCTTAAACAGAATGGCCTAGGGAAAAAATACACATACCGTTGTAATCGGGCGAGTTTCTACTTTCAGACGCAACAGGAACTTTTGGGTTAGGTCAATCCGTTCGCGTGATATGGGAGTTTGAAGCCAAGAAATGGTTGAGAAGGCAAAAAATTTTTCGCAATTCTGCTGCTCCAAACGCTTAACCAGAATGGCCTAGGGAAAAAATACACATACCGTTGTAATCGGCGAGTTTCTACTTTCAGGTTCAACAGGCATTTTTGGGTTAGGTCAATCCGTTCGCGATATATGGGAGTTTGAAGCCAAGAAATGGTTGAGAAGGCAAAAAATTTTTCGCAATTCTGCTGCTCCAAACGCTTAACCAGAATTGCCTAGGGAAAAAATACACATACCGCTGTAATCGGGCGAGTTTCTACTTTCAGATGCAATAGGAATTTTTGGGTTAGGTCAATCCGTTCGCGAGATATGGGAGTTTGAAGCCAAGAAATGGTTGAGAAGGTAAAACATTTTTTGCAATTCTGCTGCTCCAAACGCTTAACCAGAGTGCCCTAGGGAAAAAATACGCATATCGTTGTAATCGGGCGAGTTTCTTCTTTCAGATGCAACAGGAATTTTTGGGTTAGGTCAATCCGTTCGCGAGATATGGGAGTTTGAAGCCAAGAAATGGTTGAGAAGGCAAAAAATTGTTCGCTATTCTGCTGCTTCAAACGCTTAAACAGAATGGCCTAGGGAAAAAATACACATACTGTTGTAATCGGGCGAGTTTCTACTTTCAGACGCAACAGGAACTTTTGGGTTAGGTCAATCCGTTCGCGTGATATGGGAGTTTGAAGCCAAGAAATGGTTGAGAAGGCAAAAAATTTTTCGCAATTCTGCTGCTCCAAACGCTTAACCAGAATGGCCTAGGGAAAAAATACACATACCGTTGTAATCGGCGAGTTTCTACTTTCAGGTTCAACAGGAATTTTTGGGTTAGGTCAATCCGTTCGCGATATATGGGAGTTTGAAGCCAAGAAATGGTTGAGAAGGCAAAAAATTTTTCGCAATTCTGCTGCTCCAAACGCTTAACCAGAATTGCCTAGGGAAAAAATACACATACCGCTGTAATCGGGCGAGTTTCTACTTTCAGATGCAATAGGAATTTTTGGGTTAGGTCAATCCGTTCGCGAGATATGGGAGTTTGAAGCCAAGAAATGGTTGAGAAGGTAAAACATTTTTTGCAATTCTGCTGCTCCAAACGCTTAACCAGAGTGCCCTAGGGAAAAAATACGCATATCGTTATAATCGGGCGAGTTTCTACTTTCAGACGCAGCAGGAATTTTTGGGTTTGGTCAATCCGTTCGCGAGATATGGGACTTTGAAGCCAAGAAATGGTTGAGAAGACAACAAATTTTTCGCAATTCTGCTGCTCCAAACGCTTAACCAGAATGGCCTAGGGAAAAAATACACATACCGTTGTAATCGGGCGAGTTTCTACTTTCAGACGCAGCAGGAACTTTTGGGTTAGGACAATCCGTTCGCGTGATATGGGAGTTTGCAGCCAAGAAATGGTTGTGAAGGCAAAAAATTTTTGGCAATTCTGCTGCTTCAAACGCTTAACCAGAATTGCCTAGGGAAAAAATACACATACCGTTGTAATCGGGCGAGCTTCTACTTTCAGATGCAGTAGGAATTTTTGGGTTAGGTCAATCCGTTCGCGAGATATGGGAGTTTGAAGCCAAGAAATGGTTGTGAATGCAAACAATTTTTCGCTATTCTGCTGCTCCAAACTCTTAACCAGAATGGCCTAGGGAAAAAATACACATACCGTTGTAATCGGGCGAGATTCTACTTTCAGACGCAACAGGAATTTTTGGGTTAGGTCAATCCGTTCGCGAGATATGGCAGTTTGAAGCCAAGAAATGGTTGAGAAGGCAAAAAATTGTTCGCTATTCTGCTGCTTCAAACGCTTGACCAGAATGGCCTAGGGAAAAAATACACATACCGTCGTAATCGGGCGTGTTTCTACTTTCAGACGCAACAGGAATTTTTGGGTTAGGTCAATCCGTTCGCGAGATATGGGAGTTTGAAGCCAAGAAATGGTTGAGAAGGCAAAAAATTGTTCGCTATTCTGCTGCTTCAAACGCTTAAACAGAATGGCCTAGGGAAAAAATACACATACCGTTGTAATCGGGCGAGTTTCTACTTTCAGACGCAGCAGGAACTTTTGGGTTAGGACAATCCGTTCGCGTGATATGGGAGTTTGCAGCCAAGAAATGGTTGTGAAGGCAAAAAATTTTTGGCAATTCTGCTGCTTCAAACGCTTAACCAGAATTGCCTAGGGAAAAAATACACATACCGTTGTAATCGGGCGAGCTTCTACTTTCAGATGCAGTAGGAATTTTTGGGTTAGGTCAATCCGTTCGCGAGATATGGGAGTTTGAAGCCAAGAAATGGTTGAGAAGGCAAAAAATTGTTCGCTATTCTGCTGCTTCAAACGCTTAACCAGAATTGCCTAGGGAAAAAATACACATACCGCTGTAATCGGGCGAGTTTCTACTTTCAGATGCAACAGGAATTTTTGGGTTAGGTCAATCCGTTCGCGAGATATGGGACTTTGAAGCCAAGAAATGGTTGTGAAGGCAAAAAATTTTTGGCAATTCTGCTGCTTCAAACGCTTAACCAGAATTGCCTAGGGAAAAAATACACATACCGTTGTAATCGGCGAGTTTCTTCTTTCAGATGCAACAGGAATTTTTGGGTTAGGTCCATCCGTTCGCGAGATATGGGAGTTTGAAGCCAAGAAATGGTTGAGAAGGCAAAAAATTGTTCGCTATTCTGCTGCTTCAAACGCTTAAACAGAATGGCCTAGGGAAAAAATACACATACCGTTGTAATCGGGCGAGTTTCTACTTTCAGACGCAACAGGAACTTTTGGGTTAGGTCAATCCGTTCGCGTGATATGGGAGTTTGAAGCCAAGAAATGGTTGAGAAGGCAAAAAATTTTTCGCAATTCTGCTGCTCCAAACGCTTAACCAGAATGGCCTAGGGAAAAAATACACATACCGTTGTAATCGGCGAGTTTCTACTTTCAGGTTCAACAGGCATTTTTGGGTTAGGTCAATCCGTTCGCGATATATGGGAGTTTGAAGCCAAGAAATGGTTGAGAAGGCAAAAAATTTTTCGCAATTCTGCTGCTCCAAACGCTTAACCAGAATTGCCTAGGGAAAAAATACACATACCGCTGTAATCGGGCGAGTTTCTACTTTCAGATGCAATAGGAATTTTTGGGTTAGGTCAATCCGTTCGCGAGATATGGGAGTTTGAAGCCAAGAAATGGTTGAGAAGGTAAAACATTTTTTGCAATTCTGCTGCTCCAAACGCTTAACCAGAGTGCCCTAGGGAAAAAATACGCATATCGTTGTAATCGGGCGAGTTTCTTCTTTCAGATGCAACAGGAATTTTTGGGTTAGGTCAATCCGTTCGCGAGATATGGGAGTTTGAAGCCAAGAAATGGTTGAGAAGGCAAAAAATTGTTCGCTATTCTGCTGCTTCAAACGCTTAAACAGAATGGCCTAGGGAAAAAATACACATACTGTTGTAATCGGGCGAGTTTCTACTTTCAGACGCAACAGGAACTTTTGGGTTAGGTCAATCCGTTCGCGTGATATGGGAGTTTGAAGCCAAGAAATGGTTGAGAAGGCAAAAAATTTTTCGCAATTCTGCTGCTCCAAACGCTTAACCAGAATGGCCTAGGGAAAAAATACACATACCGTTGTAATCGGCGAGTTTCTACTTTCAGGTTCAACAGGAATTTTTGGGTTAGGTCAATCCGTTCGCGATATATGGGAGTTTGAAGCCAAGAAATGGTTGAGAAGGCAAAAAATTTTTCGCAATTCTGCTGCTCCAAACGCTTAACCAGAATTGCCTAGGGAAAAAATACACATACCGCTGTAATCGGGCGAGTTTCTACTTTCAGATGCAATAGGAATTTTTGGGTTAGGTCAATCCGTTCGCGAGATATGGGAGTTTGAAGCCAAGAAATGGTTGAGAAGGTAAAACATTTTTTGCAATTCTGCTGCTCCAAACGCTTAACCAGAGTGCCCTAGGGAAAAAATACGCATATCGTTATAATCGGGCGAGTTTCTACTTTCAGACGCAGCAGGAATTTTTGGGTTTGGTCAATCCGTTCGCGAGATATGGGACTTTGAAGCCAAGAAATGGTTGAGAAGACAACAAATTTTTCGCAATTCTGCTGCTCCAAACGCTTAACCAGAATGGGCTAGGGAAAAAATACACGTACCGTTGTAATCGGGCGAGTTTCTACTTTCACACGCAACAGGAATTTTTGGGTTAGGTCAATCCGTCCGCGAGATATGGGAATTTGAAGCCAAGAAATGGTTGAGAAGGCAAAAAATTGTTCGCTATTCTGCTGCTTCAAACGCTTAACCAGAATTGCCTAGGGAAAAAATACACATACCGCTGTAATCGGGCGAGTTTCTACTTTCAGATGCAACAGGAATTTTTGGGTTAGGTCAATCCGTTCGCGAGATATGGGACTTTGAAGCCAAGAAATGGTTGTGAAGGCAAAAAATTTTTGGCAATTCTGCTGCTTCAAACGCTTAACCAGAATTGCCTAGGGAAAAAATACACATACCGTTGTAATCGGGCGAGCTTCTACTTTCAGATGCAGTAGGAATTTTTGGGTTAGGTCAATCCGTTCGCGAGATATGGGAGTTTGAAGCCAAGAAATGGTTGAGAAGGCAAAAAATTGTTCGCTATTCTGCTGCTTCAAACGCTTGACCAGAATGGCCTAGGGAAAAAATACACATACCGTTGTAATCGGGCGAGTTTCCTCTTTCAGATGCAACAGGAATTTTTGGGTTAGGTCAATCCGTTCGCGAGATATGGGAGTTTGAAGCCAAGAAATGGTTGAGAAGGCAAAAAATTGTTCGCTATTCTGCTGCTTCAAACGCTTAACCAGAATGGCCTAGAGAAAAAATACGCATACCGTTGTAATCGGGCGAGTTTCTACTTTCAGATGCAATACGAATTTTTGGGTTAGTTCAATCCGTTCGCGAGATATGGGAGTTTGAAGCCATGAAATGGTTGAGAAGGCAAAACATTTTTCGCAATTCTGCTGCTCCAAACGCTTAACCAGAATGGCCTAGGGAAAAAATACGCATATCGTTGTAATCGGGTGAGTTTCTAATTTCAGACGCAGCAGGAACTTCTGGGTTTGGTCAATCCGTTCGCGAGATATGGGAGTTTGAAGCCAAGAAATGGTTGAGAAGGCAAAAAATTTTTCGCAATGCTGCTGCTCCAAACGCTTAATCAGAATGGCCTAGGGAAAAAATACATATACCGTTGTAATCGGGCGAGTTTCTACTTTCAGATGCAACAGGAATTTTTGGGTTATGTCAATCCGTTCGCGAGATATGGGAGTTTGAAGCTAAGAAATGGTTAAGGAGACAACAAATTTTTCGCACTTCTGCTGCTCCAAACGCTTAACCAGAATGGCCTAGGGAAAAAATACACATACAGTTGTAATCGGGCGAGTTTCTACTTTCAGATGCAGTAGGAATTTTTGGGTTAGGTCAATCCGTTCGCGAGATATGGGAGTTTGAAGCTAAGAAATGGTTAAGAAGACAACAAATTTTTCGCACTTCTGCTGCTCCAAACGCTTAACCAGAATGGGCTAGGGAAAAAATACACATACCGTTGTAATCGGGCGAGTTTCTTCTTTCAGATGCAACAGGAATTTTTGTGTTAGGTAAATCCGTTCGCGAGATATGGGAGTTTGAAGCTAAGAAATGGTAAAGAAGACAACAAATTGTTCGCACTACTGCTGCTCCAAACGCTTAACTAGAATGGCCTAGGGAAAAAATACACATACCGTTGTAATCGGGCGAGTTTCTACTTTCAGACGCAACAGGAACTTTTGGGTTAGGTCAATCCGTTCGCGTGATATGGGAGTTTGAAGCCAAGAAATGGTTGAGAAGGCAAAAAATTTTTCGCAATTCTGCTGCTCCAAACGCTTAACCAGAATGGCCTAGGGAAAAAATACACATACCGTTGTAATCGGCGAGTTTCTACTTTCAGATGCAATAGGAATTTTTGGGTTAGGTCAATCCGTTCGCGAGATATGGGAGTTTGAAGCGAAGAAATGGTTGAGAAGACAATAAATTTTTCGCACTTCTGCTGCTCCAATCGCTTAACCAGAATAGCCTAAGGGAAAAATACACGTACCGTTGTAATCGGGCGAGTTTCTACTTTCAGATGCAATAGGAATTTTTGGGTTACGTCAATCCGTTCGCGAGATTTGGGAGTTTGAAGCTAAGAAATGGTTGAGAAGACAACAAATTTTTCGCAATTCTGCTGCTCCAAACGCTTAACCAGAATGGCCTAGGGAAAAAATACACATATCGTTATAATCGGGCGAGTTTCTACTTTCACACGCAACTGGAATTTTTGGGTTAGGTCAATCCGTCCGCGAGATATAGGAGTTTGAATCCAAGAAATGGTTGAGAAGGCAAAAAATTGTTCGCTATTCTGCTGCTTCAAACGCTTAAACAGAATGGCCTAGGGAAAAAATACACATACCGTTGTAATCGGGCGAGATTCTACTTTCAGACGCAAGAGGAATTTTTGGGTTAGGTCAATCCGTTCGCGAGATATGGCAGTTTGAAGCCAAGAAATGGTTGAGGAGGCAAAAAATTGTTCGCTATTCTGCTGCTTCAAACGCTTGACCAGAATGGCCTAGGGAAAAAATACACATACCGTCGTAATCGTGCGTGTTTCTACTTTCAGACGCAACAGGAATTTTTGGGTTAGGTCAATCCGTTCGCGAGATATGAGAGTTTGAAGCCAAGAAATGGTTGAGAAGGCAAAAAATTGTTCGCTATTCTGCTGCTTCAAACGCTTGACCAGAATGGCCTAGGGAAAAAATACACATACCGCTGTAATCGGGCGAGTTTCTTCTTTCAGATGCAACAGGAATTTTTGGGTTAGGTCAATCCGTTCGCGAGATATGGGAGTTTGAAGCCAAGAAATGGTTGAGAAGGCAAAAAATTGTTCGCTATTCTGCTGCTTCAAACGCTTAAACAGAATGGCCCAGGGAAAAAATACCCATACCGTTGTAATCGGGCGAGTTTCTACTTTCAGACGCAACAGGAACTTTTGGGTTAGGTCAATCCGTTCGCGTGATATGGGAGTATGAAGCCAAGAAATGGTTGAGAAGGCAAAAAATTTTTCGCAATTCTGCTGCTCCAAACGCTTAACCAGAATGGCCTAGGGAAAAAATACACGTACCGTTGTAATCGGCGAGTTTCTACTTTCAGGTTCAACAGGAATTTTTGGGTTAGGTCAATCCGTTCGCGATATATGGGAGTTTGAAGCCAAGAAATGGTTGAGAAGGCAAAAAATTTTTCGCAATTCTGCTGCTCCAAACGCTTAACCAGAATTGCCTAGGGAAAAAATACACATACCGCTGTAATCGGGCGAGTTTTTACTTTCAGACGCAATTGGAATTTTTGGGTTAGGTCAATCCGTTCGCGAGATATGGGAGTTTGAAGCCAAGAAATGGTTGAGAAGGTAAAACATTTTTTGCAATTCTGCTGCTCCAAACGCTTAACCAGAGTGCCCTAGGGAAAAAATACGCATATCGTTGTAATCGGGCGAGTTTCTTCTTTCAGATGCAACAGGAATTTTTGGGTTAGGTCAATCCGTTCGCGAGATATGGGAGTTTGAAGCCAAGAAATGGTTGAGAAGGCAAAAAATTGTTCGCTATTCTGCTGCTTCAAACGCTTAAACAGAATGGCCTAGGGAAAAAATACACATACCGTTGTAATCGGGCGAGTTTCTACTTTCAGACGCAACAGGAACTTTTGGGTTAGGTCAATCCGTTCGCGTGATATGGGAGTTTGAAGCCAAGAAATGGTTGAGAAGACAAAAAATTTTTCGCAATTCTGCTGCTCCAAACGCTTAACCAGAATGGCCTAGGGAAAAAATACACATACCGTTGTAATCGGCGAGTTTCTACTTTCAGGTTCAACAGGAATTTTTGGGTTAGGTCAATCCGTTCGCGATATATGGGAGTTTGAAGCCAAGAAATGGTTGAGAAGGCAAAAAATTTTTCGCAATTCTGCTGCTCCAAACGCTTAACCAGAATTGCCTAGGGAAAAAATACACATACCGCTGTAATCGGGCGAGTTTCTACTTTCAGATGCAATAGGAATTTTTGGGTTAGGTCAATCCGTTCGCGAGATATGGGAGTTTGAAGCCAAGAAATGGTTGAGAAGGTAAAACATTTTTTGCAATTCTGCTGCTCCAAACGCTTAACCAGAGTGCCCTAGGGAAAAAATACGCATATCGTTGTAATCGGGCGAGTTTCTACTTTCAGATGCAATAGGAATTTTTGGGTTAGGTCAATCAGTTCGCGAGATATGGGACTTTGGAGCTAAGAAATGGTTGAGAAGGCAAAAAAATTTTCGCAATTCTGCTGCTCCAAACACTTAGCCAGAATGGCCTAGGGAAAAAATACACATACCGTTGTAATCGGGCGAGTTTCTACTTTCAGATGCAATAGAAATTTTTGGGTTAGGTCAACCCGTTCGCGAGATTTGGGAGTTTGAGGACAAGAAATGGTTGGGAAGGCAAAAATTTTTTCGCATTTCTGCTGCTCCAACCGCATAACCAGAATGGCCTAGGGAAAAAATACACATACCGTTGTAATGGGGCGAGTTTCTACTTTCAGATGCAATAGGAATTTTTGGGTTAGGTCAATCCGTTCGCGAGATATGGGAGTTTGAAGCCAAGAAATGGTTGAGAAGACAATACATTTTTCGCACTTCTGCTGCTCCAATCGCTTAACAAGAATGGCCTAAGGGAAAAATACACGTACCGTTGTAATCGGGCGAGTTTCTACTTTCAGATGCAATAGGAATTTTTGGGTTAGGTCAATCAGTTCCCGAGATATGGGACTTTGGAGCCAAGAAATGGTTGAGAAGGCAAAAAATTTTTGCAATTCCGCTGCTCCGAACGCTTAACCAGAATGGCCTAGGGAAAAAATACGCATATCGTTATAATCGGGCGAGTTTCTACTTTCAGACGCAGCAGGAATTTTTGGGTTTGGTCAATCCGTTCGCGAGATATGGGACTTTGAAGCCAAGAAATGGTTGAGAAGACAACAAATTTTTCGCAATTCTGCTGCTCCAAACGCTTAACCAGAATGGGCTAGGGAAAAAATACACGTACCGTTGTAATCGGGCGAGTTTCTACTTTTACACGCAACAGGAATTTTTGGGTTAGGTCAATCCGTACTCGAGATATGGGAGTTTGAAGCCAAGAAATGGTTGAGAAGGCAAAAAATTGTTCGCTATTCTGCTGCTTCAAACGCTTAACCAGAATTGCCTAGGGAAAAAATACACATACCGCTGTAATCGGGCGAGTTTCTACTTTCAGATGCAACAGGAATTTTTGGGTTAGTTTTATCCGTTCGCGAGATATGGGAGTTGAAGCTAAGAAATGGTTAAGAAGACAACAAATTTTTCGCAATTCTGCTGCTCCAAACGCTTAACCAGAATTGCCTAGGGAAAAAATACACATACCGCTGTAATCGGGCGAGTTTCTACTTTCAGATGCAATAGGAATTTTTGGGTTAGGTCAATCCGTTCGCGAGATATGGGAGTTTGAAGCCAAGAAATGGTTGAGAAGGCAAATAATTTTTCGCAATTCTGCTGCTCCAAACGCTTAACCAGGATGGCCTAGGGAAAAAATGCACATACCGTTGTAATCGGGCGAGTTTCTACTTTCAGATGCAATAGAAATTTTTGGGTTAGGTCAACCCGTTCGCGAGATTTGGGAGTTTGAGGACAAGAAATGGTTGAGAAGGCAAAAATTTTTTCGCATTTCTGCTGCTCCAACCGCATAACCAGAATGGCCTAGGGAAAAAATACACATACCGCTGTAATCGGGCGAGTTTCTACTTTCAGATGCAATAGGAATTTTTGGGTTAGGTCAATCAGTTCGCGAGATATGGGACTTTGGAGCCAAGAAATGTTTGAGAAGGCAAAAAATTTTTGCAATTCCGCTGCTCCGAACGCTTAACCAGAATGGCCTAGGGAAAAAATACGCATATCGTTATAATCGGGCGAGTTTCTACTTTCAGACGCTGCAGGAATTTTTGGGTTTGGTCAATCCGTTCGCGAGGTATGGGACTTTGAAGCCAAGAAATGGTTGAGAAGACAACAAATTTTTCGCAATTCTGCTGCTCCAAACGCTTAACCAGAATGGGCTAGGGAAAAAATACACGTACCGTTGTAATCGGGCGAGTTTCTACTTTCACACGCAACTGGAATTTTTGGGTTAGGTCAATCCGTCCGCGACATATGGGAGTTTGAAGCCAAGAAATGGTTGAGAAGGCAAAAAATTGTTCGCTATTCTGCTGCTTCAAACGCTTAACCAGAATTGCCTAGGGAAAAAATACACATACCGCTGTAATCGGGCGAGTTTCTACTTTCAGATGCAATAGGAATTTTTGGGTTAGGTCAATCCGTTCGCGAGATATGGGAGTTTGAAGCTAAGAAATGGTTAAGAAGACAACAAATTTTTCGCACTTCTGCTGCTCCAAACGCTTAACCAGAATGGGCTAGGGAAAAAATACACATACCGTTGTAATCGGGCGAGTTTCTACTTTCACACGCAACAGGAATTTTTGGGTTAGGTCAATCCGTTCGCGAGATATGGGAGTTTGAAGCCAAGAAATGGTTGTGAATGCAAACAATTTTTCGCTATTCTGCTGCTCCAAACTCTTAACCAGAATGGCCTAGGGAAAAAATACACATACCGTTGTAATCGGGCGAGATTCTACTTTCAGACGCAACAGGAATTTTTGGGTTAGGTCAATCCGTTCGCGAGATATGGCAGTTTGAAGCCAAGAAATGGTTGAGAAGGCAAAAAATTGTTCGCTATTCTGCTGCTTCAAACGCTTGACCAGAATGGCCTAGGGAAAAAATACACATACCGTCGTAATCGGGCGTGTTTCTACTTTCAGACGCAACAGGAATTTTTGGGTTAGGTCAATCCGTTCGCGAGATATGGGAGTTTGAAGCCAAGAAATGGTTGAGAAGGCAAAAAATTGTTCGCTATTCTGCTGCTTCAAACGCTTAAACAGAATGGCCTAGGGAAAAAATACACATACCGTTGTAATCGGGCGAGTTTCTACTTTCAGACGCAGCAGGAACTTTTGGGTTAGGACAATCCGTTCGCGTGATATGGGAGTTTGCAGCCAAGAAATGGTTGAGAAGGCAAAAAATTTTTCGCAATTCTGCTGCTCCAAACGCTTAACCAGAATGGCCTAGGGAAAAAATACACATACCGTTGTAATCGGCGAGTTTTTACTTTCAGGTTCAACAGGAATTTTTGGGTTAGGTCAATCCGTTCGCGATATATGGGAGTTTGAAGCCAAGAAATGGTTGAGAAGGCAAAAAATTTTTCGCAATTCTGCTGCTCCAAACGCTTAACCAGAATTGCCTAGGGAAAAAATACACATACCGCTGTAATCGGGCGAGTTTCTACTTTCAGATGCAATAGGAATTTTTGGGTTAGGTCAATCCGTTCGCGAGATATGGGAGTTTGAAGCCAAGAAATGGTTGAGAAGGTAAAACATTTTTTGCAATTCTGCTGCTCCAAACGCTTAACCAGAGTGCCCTAGGGAAAAAATACGCATATCGTTGTAATCGGGCGAGTTTCTACTTTAAGATACAGTAGGAATTTTTGGGTTACGTCAATCCGTTCGCGAGGTATGGGACTTTGAAGCCAAGAAATGGTTGAGAAGACAACAAATTTTTCGCAATTCTGCTGCTCCAAACGCTTAACCAGAATGGCCTAGGGAAAAAATACGCATATCGTTGTAATCGGGCGAGTTTCTACTTTCAGATGCAATAGAAATTTTTGGGTTAGGTCAACCCGTTCGCGAGATTTGGGAGTTTGAGGACAAGAAATGGTTGAGAAGGCAAAAATTTTTTCGCATTTCTGCTGCTCCAACCGCATAACCACAATGGCCTAGGGAAAAAATACACATACCGCTGTAATCGGGCGAGTCTCTACTTTCAGATGCAATAGGAATTTTTGGGTTAGGTCAATCCGTTCGCGAGATATGGGAGTTTGAAGCTAAGAAATGGTTAAGAAGACAACAAATTTTTCGCACTTCTGCTGCTCCAAACGCTTAACCAGAATGGGCTAGGGAAAAAATACACATACCGTTGTAATCGGGCGAGTTTCTACTTTCACAGGCAACAGGAATTTTTGGGTTAGGTCAATCCGTTCGCGAGATATGTGAGTTTGAAGCCAAGAAATGGTTGAGAATGCAAACAATTTTTCGCTATTCTGCTGCTCCAAACTCTTAACCAGAATGGCCTAGGGAAAAAATACACATACCGTTGTAATCGGGCGAGATTCTACTTTTAGACGCAACAGGAGTTTTTGGGTTAGGTCAATCCGTTCGCGAGATATGGCAGTTTGAAGCCAAGAAATGGTTGAGAAGGCAAAAAATTGTTCGCTATTCTGCTGCTTCAAACGCTTCACCAGAATGGCCTAGGGAAAAAATACACATACCGTCGTAATCGGGCGTGTTTCTACTTTCAGACGCAACAGGAATTTTTGGGTTAGGTCGATCCGTTCGCGAGATATGAGAGTTTGAAGCCAAGAAATGGTTGAGAAGGCAAAAAATTGTTCGCTATTCTGCTGCTTCAAACGCTTGACCAGAATGGCCTAGGGAAAAAATACACATACCGTTGTAATCGGGCGAGTCTCTTCTTTCAGATGCAACAGGAATTTTTGGGTTAGGTCAATCCGTTCGCGAGATATGGGAGTTTGAAGCCAAGAAATGGTTGAGAAGGCAAAAAATTGTTCGCTATTCTGCTGCTTCAAACGCTTAAACAGAATGGCCTAGGGAAAAAATACACATACCGTTGTAATCGGGCGAGTTTCTACTTTCAGACGCAACAGGAACTTTTGGGTTAGGACAATCCGTTCGCGTGATATGGGAGTTTGAAGCCAAGAAATGGTTGAGAAGGCAAAAAATTTTTCGCAATTCTGCTGCTCCAAACGCTTAACCAGAATGGCCTAGGGAAAAAATACACATACCGTTGTAATCGGCGAGTTTTTTCTTTCAGGTTCAACAGGAATTTTTGGGTTAGGTCAATCCGTTCGCGATATATGGGAGTTTGAAGCCAAGAAATGGTTGAGAAGGCAAAAAATTTTTCGCAATTCTGCTGCTCCAAACGCTTAACCAGAATTGCCTAGGGAAAAAATACACATACCGCTGTAATCGGGCGAGTTTCTACTTTCAGATGCAATAAGAATTTTTGGGTTAGGTCAATCCGTTCGCGAGATATGGGAGTTTGAAGCCAAGAAATGGTTGAGAAGGCAAAAAATTGTTCGCTATTCTGCTGCTTCAAACGCTTAAACAGAATGGCCTAGGGAAAAAATACACATACCGTTGTAATCGGGCGAGTTTCTACTTTCAGACGCAACAGGAACTTTTGGGTTAGGTCAATCCGTTCGCGTGATATGGGAGTTTGAAGCCAAGAAATGGTTGAGAAGGCAAAAAATTTTTCGCAATTCTGCTGCTCCAAACGCTTAACCAGAATGGCCTAGGGAAAAAATACACATACCGTTGTAATCGGCGAGTTTCTACTTTCAGGTTCAACAGGAATTTTTGGGTTAGGTCAATCAGTTCGCGAGATATGGGACTTTGGAGCTAAGAAATGGTTGAGAAGGCAAAAAATTTTTCGCAATTCTGCTGCTCCAAACGCTTAACCAGAATGGCCTAGGGAAAAAATACACATACCGTTGTAATCGGGCGAGTTTCTACTTTCAGATGCAATAGAAATTTTTGGGTTAGGTCAACCCGTTCGCGAGATTTGGGAGTTTGAGGACAAGAAATGGTTGAGAAGGCAAAAATTTTTTCGCATTTCTGCTGCTCCAACCGCATAACCAGAATGGCCTAGGGAAAAAATACACATACCGTTGTAATGGGGCGAGTTTCTACTTTCAGATGCAATAGGAATTTTTGGGTTAGGTCAATCCGTTCGCGAGATATGGGAGTTTGAAGCGAAGAAATGGTTGAGAAGACAATAAATTTTTCGCACTTCTGCTGCTCCAATCGCTTAACAAGAATGGCCTAAGGGAAAAATACACGTACCGTTGTAATCGGGCGAGTTTCTACTTTCAGATGCAATAGGAATTTTTGGGATACGTCAATCCGTTCGCGAGATTTGGGAGTTTGAAGCTAAGAAATGGTTGAGAAGACAACAAATTTTTCGCAATTCTGCTGCTCCAAACGCTTAACCAGAATGGCCTAGGGAAAAAATACACATACTGCTGTAATCGGGCGAGTTTCTACTTTCAGATGCAATAGGAATTTTTGGGTTAGGTCAATCAGTTCGCGAGATATGGGACTTTGGAGCCAAGAAATGGTTGAGAAGGCAAAAAATTTTTGCAATTCCGCTGCTCCGAACGCTTAACCAGAATGGCCTAGGGAAAAAATACGCATATCGTTATAATCGGGCGAGTTTCTACTTTCAGACGCAGCAGGAATTTTTGGGTTTGGTCAATCCGTTCGCGAGATATGGGACTTTGAAGCCAAGAAATGGTTGAGAAGACAACAAATTTTTCGCAATTCTGCTGCTCCAAACGCTTAACCAGAATGGGCTAGGGAAAAAATACACGTACCGTTGTAATCGGGCGAGTTTCTACTTTCACACGCAACAGGAATTTTTGGGTTAGGTCAATCCGTTCGCGAGATATGGGAGTTTGAAGCCAAGAAATGGTTGAGAAGGCAAAAAATTGTTCGCTATTCTGCTGCTTCAAACGCTTAACCAGAATTGCCTAGGGAAAAAATACACATACCGCTGTAATCGGGCGAGTTTCTACTTTCAGATGCAACAGGAATTTTTGGGTTAGGTCAATCCGTTCGCGAGATATGGGAGTTTGAAGCCAAGAAATGGTTGAGAAGGCAAAAAATTTTCCGCAATTCTGCTGCTCCAAACACTTAACCAGAATTGCCTAGGGAAAAAATACACATACCGCTGTAATCGGGCGAGTTTCTACTTTCAGATGCAATAGGAATTTTTGGGTTAGGTCAATCCGTTCGCGAGATATGGGAGTTTGAAGCTAAGAAATGGTTAAGAAGACAACAAATTTTTCGCACTTCTGCTGCTCCAAACGCTTAACCAGAATGGGCTAGGGAAAAAATACACATACCGTTGTAATTGGGCGAGTTTCTACTTTCACACGCAACAGGAATTTTTGGGTTAGGTCAATCCGTTCGCGAGATATGGGAGTTTGAAGCCAAGAAATGGTTGAGAATGCAAACAATTTTTCGCTATTCTGCTGCTCCAAACTCTTAACCAGAATGGCCTAGGGAAAAAATACACATACCGTTGTAATCGGGCGAGATTCTACTTTCAGACGCAACAGGAATTTTTGGGTTAGGTCAATCCGTTCGCGAGATATGGCAGTTTGAAGCCAAGAAATGGTTGAGAAGGCAAAAAATTGTTCGCTATTCTGCTGCTTCAAACGCTTGACCAGAATGGCCTAGGGAAAAAATACACATACCGTTGTAATCGGGCGAGTCTCTTCTTTCAGATGCAACAGGAATTTTTGGGTTAGGTCAATCCGTTCGCGAGATATGGGAGTTTGAAGCCAAGAAATGGTTGAGTAGGCAAAAAATTGTTCGCTATTCTGCTGCTTCAAACGCTTAAACAGAATGGCCTAGGGAAAAAATACACATACCGTTGTAATCGGGCGAGTTTCTACTTTCAGACGCAACAGGAACTTTTGGGTTAGGACAATCCGTTCGCGTGATATGGGAGTTTGAAGCCAAGAAATGGTTGAGAAGGCAAAAAATTTTTCGCAATTCTGCTGCTCCAAACGCTTAACCAGAATGGCCTAGGGAAAAAATACACATACCGTTGTAATCGGCGAGTTTTTACTTTCAGGTTCAACAGGAATTTTTGGGTTAGGTCAATCCGTTCGCGAGATATGGCAGTTTGAAGCCAAGAAATGGTTGAGAAGGCAAAAAATTGTTCGCTATTCTGCTGCTTCAAACGCTTGACCAGAATGGCCTAGGGAAAAAATACACATACCGTTGTAATCGGGCGAGTCTCTTCTTTGAGATGCAACAGGAATTTTTGGGTTAGGTCAATCCGTTCGCGAGATATGGGAGTTTGAAGCCAAGAAATGGTTGAGTAGGCAAAAAATTGTTCGCTATTCTGCTGCTTCAAACGCTTAAACAGAATGGCCTAGGGAAAAAATACACATACCGTTGTAATCGGGCGAGTTTCTACTTTCAGACGCAACAGGAACTTTTGGGTTAGGACAATCCGTTCGCGTGATATGGGAGTTTGAAGCCAAGAAATGGTTGAGAAGGCAAAAAATTTTTCGCAATTCTGCTGCTCCAAACGCTTAACCAGAATGGCCTAGGGAAAAAATACACATACCGTTGTAATCGGCGAGTTTTTACTTTCAGGTTCAACAGGAATTTTTGGGTTAGGTCAATCCGTTCGCGAGATATGGCAGTTTGAAGCCAAGAAATGGTTGAGAAGGCAAAAAATTGTTCGCTATTCTGCTGCTTCAAACGCTTGACCAGAATGGCCTAGGGAAAAAATACACATACCGTTGTAATCGGGCGAGTCTCTTCTTTGAGATGCAACAGGAATTTTTGGGTTAGGTCAATCCGTTCGCGAGATATGGGAGTTTGAAGCCAAGAAATGGTTGAGTAGGCAAAAAATTGTTCGCTATTCTGCTGCTTCAAACGCTTAAACAGAATGGCCTAGGGAAAAAATACACATACCGTTGTAATCGGGCGAGTTTCTACTTTCAGACGCAACAGGAACTTTTGGGTTAGGACAATCCGTTCGCGTGATATGGGAGTTTGAAGCCAAGAAATGGTTGAGAAGGCAAAAAATTTTTCGCAATTCTGCTGCTCCAAACGCTTAACCAGAATGGCCTAGGGAAAAAATACACATACCGTTGTAATCGGCGAGTTTTTACTTTCAGGTTCAACAGGAATTTTTGGGTTAGGTCAATCCGTTCGCGATATATGGGAGTTTGAAGCCAAGAAATGGTTGAGAAGGCAAAAAATTTTTCGCAATTCTGCTGCTCCAAACGCTTAACCAGAATTGCCTAGGGAAAAAATACACATACCGCTGTAATCGGGCGAGTTTCTACTTTCAGATGCAATAGGAATTTTTGGGTTAGGTCAATCCGTTCGCGAGATATGGGAGTTTGAAGCCAAGAAATGGTTGAGTAGGCAAAAAATTGTTCGCTATTCTGCTGCTTCAAACGCTTAAACAGAATGGCCTAGGGAAAAAATACACATACCGTTGTAATCGGGCGAGTTTCTACTTTCAGACGCAACAGGAACTTTTGGGTTAGGTCAATCCGTTCGCGTGATATGGGAGTTTGAAGCCAAGAAATGGTTGAGAAGGCAAAAAATTTTTCACAATTCTGCTGCTCCAAACGCTTAACCAGAATGGCCTAGGGAAAAAATACACATACCGTTGTAATCGGCGAGTTTCTACTTTCAGGTTCAACAGGAATTTTTGGGTTAGGTCAATCCGTTCGCGATATATGGGAGTTTGAAGCCAAGAAATGGTTGAGAAGGCAAAAAATTTTTCGCAATTCTGCTGCTCCAAACGCTTAACCAGAATTGCCTAGGGAAAAAATACACATACCGCTATAATCGGGCGAGTTTCTACTTTCAGATGCAATAGGAATTTTTGGTTAGGTCAATCCGTTCGCGAGATATGGGAGTTTGAAGCCAAGAAATGGTTGAGAAGGTAAAACATTTTTTGCAATTCTGCTGCTCCAAACGCTTAACCAGAGTGCCCTAGGGAAAAAATACGCATATCGTTGTAATCGGGCGAGTTTCTACTTTCAGATGCAATAGGAATTTTTGGGTTAGGTCAATCAGTTCGCGAGATATGGGACTTTGGAGCTAAGAAATGGTTGAGAAGGCAAAAAATTTTTCGCAATTCTGCTGCTCCAAACGCTTAACCAGAATGGGCTAGGGAAAAAATACACGTACCGTTGTAATCGGGCGAGTTTCTACTTTCACACGCAACAGGAATTTTTGGGTTAGGTCAATCCGTTCGCGAGATATGGGAGTTTGAAGCCAAGAAATGGTTGAGAAGGCAAAAAATTGTTCGCTATTCTGCTGCTTCAAACGCTTAACCAGAATTGCCTAGGGAAAAAATACACATACCGCTGTAATCGGGCGAGTTTCTACTTTCAGATGCAACAGGAATTTTTGGGTTAGGTCAATCCGTTCGCGAGATATGGGAGTTTGAAGCCAAGAAATGGTTGAGAAGGCAAAAAATTTTTCGCAATTCTGCTGCTCCAAACACTTAACCAGAATTGCCTAGGGAAAAAATACACATACCGCTGTAATCGGGCGAGTTTCTACTTTCAGATGCAATAGGAATTTTTGGGTTAGGTCAATCCGTTCGCGAGATATGGGAGTTTGAAGCCAAGAAATGGTTGAGAAGGCAAAAGATTTTTCGCAATTCTGCTGCTCCAAACGCTTAACCAGAATGGCCTAGGGAAAAAATACACATACCGTTGTAATCGGCGAGTTTTTACTTTCAGGTTCAACAGGAATTTTTGGGTTAGGTCAATCCGTTCGCGATATATGGGAGTTTGAAGCCAAGAAATGGTTGAGAAGGCAAAAAATTTTTCGCAATTCTGCTGCTCCAAACGCTTAACCAGAATTGCCTAGGGAAAAAATACACATACCGCTGTAATCGGGCGAGTTTCTACTTTCAGATGCAATAGGAATTTTTGGGTTAGGTCAATCCGTTCGCGAGATATGGGAGTTTGAAGCCAAGAAATGGTTGAGAAGGTAAAACATTTTTATGCAATTCTGCTGCTCCAAACGCTTAACCAGAGTGCCCTAGGGAAAAAATACGCATATCGTTGTAATCGGGCGAGTTTCTTCTTTCAGATGCAACAGGAATTTTTGGGTTAGGTCAATCCGTTCGCGAGATATGTGAGTTTGAAGCCAAGAAATGGTTGAGAATGCAAACAATTTTTCGCTATTCTGCTGCTCCAAACTCTTAACCAGAATGGCCTAGGGAAAAAATACACATACCGTTGTAATCGGGCGAGTTTCTACTTTCAGACGCAACAGGAACTTTTGGGTTAGGTCAATCCGTTCGCGTGATATGGGAGTTTGAAGCCAAGAAATGGTTGAGAAGGCAAAAAATTTTTCGCAATTCTGCTGCTCCAAACGCTTAACCAGAATGGCCTAGGGAAAAAATACACATACCGTTGTAATCGGCGAGTTTCTACTTTCAGGTTCAACAGGAATTTTTGGGTTAGGTCAATCCGTTCGCGATATATGGGAGTTTGAAGCCAAGAAATGGTTGAGAAGGCAAAAAATTTTTCGCAATTCTGCTGCTCCAAACGCTTAACCAGAATTGCCTAGGGAAAAAATACACATACCGCTATAATCGGGCGAGTTTCTACTTTCAGATGCAATAGGAATTTTTGGTTAGGTCAATCCGTTCGCGAGATATGGGAGTTTGAAGCCAAGAAATGGTTGAGAAGGTAAAACATTTTTTGCAATTCTGCTGCTCCAAACGCTTAACCAGAGTGCCCTAGGGAAAAAATACGCATATCGTTGTAATCGGGCGAGTTTCTACTTTCAGATGCAATAGGAATTTTTGGGTTAGGTCAATCAGTTCGCGAGATATGGGACTTTGGAGCTAAGAAATGGTTGAGAAGGCAAAAAATTTTTCGCAATTCTGCTGCTCCAAACGCTTAACCAGAATGGGCTAGGGAAAAAATACACGTACCGTTGTAATCGGGCGAGTTTCTACTTTCACACGCAACAGGAATTTTTGGGTTAGGTCAATCCGTTCGCGAGATATGGGAGTTTGAAGCCAAGAAATGGTTGAGAAGGCAAAAAATTGTTCGCTATTCTGCTGCTTCAAACGCTTAACCAGAATTGCCTAGGGAAAAAATACACATACCGCTGTAATCGGGCGAGTTTCTACTTTCAGATGCAACAGGAATTTTTGGGTTAGGTCAATCCGTTCGCGAGATATGGGAGTTTGAAGCCAAGAAATGGTTGAGAAGGCAAAAAATTTTTCGCAATTCTGCTGCTCCAAACACTTAACCAGAATTGCCTAGGGAAAAAATACACATACCGCTGTAATCGGGCGAGTTTCTACTTTCAGATGCAATAGGAATTTTTGGGTTAGGTCAATCCGTTCGCGAGATATGGGAGTTTGAAGCCAAGAAATGGTTGAGAAGGCAAAAGATTTTTCGCAATTCTGCTGCTCCAAACGCTTAACCAGAATGGCCTAGGGAAAAAATACACATACCGTTGTAATCGGCGAGTTTTTACTTTCAGGTTCAACAGGAATTTTTGGGTTAGGTCAATCCGTTCGCGATATATGGGAGTTTGAAGCCAAGAAATGGTTGAGAAGGCAAAAAATTTTTCGCAATTCTGCTGCTCCAAACGCTTAACCAGAATTGCCTAGGGAAAAAATACACATACCGCTGTAATCGGGCGAGTTTCTACTTTCAGATGCAATAGGAATTTTTGGGTTAGGTCAATCCGTTCGCGAGATATGGGAGTTTGAAGCCAAGAAATGGTTGAGAAGGTAAAACATTTTTTGCAATTCTGCTGCTCCAAACGCTTAACCAGAGTGCCCTAGGGAAAAAATACGCATATCGTTGTAATCGGGCGAGTTTCTTCTTTCAGATGCAACAGGAATTTTTGGGTTAGGTCAATCCGTTCGCGAGATATGTGAGTTTGAAGCCAAGAAATGGTTGAGAATGCAAACAATTTTTCGCTATTCTGCTGCTCCAAACTCTTAACCAGAATGGCCTAGGGAAAAAATACACATACCGTTGTAATCGGGCGAGTTTCTACTTTCAGACGCAACAGGAACTTTTGGGTTAGGTCAATCCGTTCGCGTGATATGGGAGTTTGAAGCCAAGAAATGGTTGAGAAGGCAAAAAATTTTTCGCAATTCTGCTGCTCCAAACGCTTAACCAGAATGGCCTAGGGAAAAAATACACATACCGTTGTAATCGGCGAGTTTCTACTTTCAGGTTCAACAGGAATTTTTGGGTTAGGTCAATCCGTTCGCGATATATGGGAGTTTGAAGCCAAGAAATGGTTGAGAAGGCAAAAAATTTTTCGCAATTCTGCTGCTCCAAACGCTTAACCAGAATTGCCTAGGGAAAAAATACACATACCGCTATAATCGGGCGAGTTTCTACTTTCAGATGCAATAGGAATTTTTGGTTAGGTCAATCCGTTCGCGAGACATGGGAGTTTGAAGCCAAGAAATGGTTGAGAAGGTAAAACATTTTTTGCAATTCTGCTGCTCCAAACGCTTAACCAGAGTGCCCTAGGGAAAAAATACGCATATCGTTGTAATCGGGCGAGTTTCTACTTTCAGATGCAATAGGAATTTTTGGGTTAGGTCAATCAGTTCGCGAGATATGGGACTTTGGAGCTAAGAAATGGTTGAGAAGGCAAAAAATTTTTCGCAATTCTGCTGCTCCAAACGCTTAACCAGAATGGCCTAGGGAAAAAATACACATACTGCTGTAATCGGGCGAGTTTCTACTTTCAGATGCAATAGGAATTTTTGGGTTAGGTCAATCCGTTCGCGAGATATGGGACTTTGAAGCCAAGAAATGGTTGAGAAGACAACAAATTTTTCGCAATTCTGCTGCTTCAAACGCTTAACCAGAATGGGCTAGGGAAAAAATACACGTACCGTTGTAATCGGGCGAGTTTCTACTTTCACACGCAACAGGAATTTTTGGGTTAGGTCAATCCGTTCGCGAGATATGGGAGTTTGAAGCCAAGAAATGGTTGAGAAGGCAAAAAATTGTTCGCTATTCTGCTGCTTCAAACGCTTAACCAGAATTGCCTAGGGAAAAAATACACATACCGCTGTAATCGGGCGAGTTTCTACTTTCAGATGCAACAGGAATTTTTGGGTTAGGTCAATCCGTTCGCGAGATATGGGAGTTTGAAGCCAAGAAATGGTTGAGAAGGCAAAAAATTTTTCGCAATTCTGCTGCTCCAAACACTTAACCAGAATTGCCTAGGGAAAAAATACACATACCGCTGTAATCGGGCGAGTTTCTACTTTCAGATGCAATAGGAATTTTTGGGTTAGGTCAATCCGTTCGCGAGATATGGGAGTTTGAAGCCAAGAAATGGTTGAGAAGGCAAAAGATTTTTCGCAATTCTGCTGCTCCAAACGCTTAACCAGAATGGCTTAGGGAAAAAATACGCATATCGTTGTAATCGGGTGAGTTTCTACTTTCAGACGCAGCAGGAACTTCTGGGTTTGGTCAATCCGTTCGCGAGATATGGGAGTTTGAAGCCAAGAAATGGTTGAGAAGGCAAAAAATTTTTCGCAATTCTGCTGCTCCAAAAGCTTAACCAGAATGGCCTATGGAAAAAATACACATACCGTTGTAATCGGGCGAGTTTCTACTTTCAGATGCAACAGGAATTTTTGGGTTAGTTTAATCCGTTCGCGAGATATGGGAGTTGAAGCTAAGAAATGGTTAAGAAGACAACAAATTTTTCGCAATTCTGCTGCTCCAAACGCTTAACCAGAATTGCCTAGGGAAAAAATACACATACCGCTGTAATCGGGCGAGTTTCTACTTTCAGATGCAATAGGAATTTTTGGGTTAGGTAAATCCGTTCGCGAGATATGGGAGTTTGAAGCCAAGAAATGGTTGAGAAGGTAAAACATTTTTTGCAATTCTGCTGCTCCAAACGCTTAACCAGAGTGCCCTAGGGAAAAAATACGCATATCGTTGTAATCGGGCGAGTTTCTACTTTCAGATGCAATAGGAATTTTTGGGTTAGGTCAATCAGTTCGCGAGATATGGGACTTTGGAGCTAAGAAATGGTTGAGAAGGCAAAAAATTTTTCGCAATTCTGCTGCTCCAAACGCTTAACCAGAATGGCCTAGGGAAAAAATACACATACCGTTGTAATCGGGCGAGTTTCTACTTTCAGATGCAATAGAAATTTTTGGGTTAGGTCAACCCGTTCGCGAGATTTGGGAGTTTGAGGACAAGAAATGGTTGAGAAGGCAAAAATTTTTTCGCATTTCTGCTGCTCCAACCGCATAACCAGAATGGCCTAGGGAAAAAATACACATACCGTTGTAATGGGGCGAGTTTCTACTTTCAGATGCAATAGGAATTTTTGGGTTAGGTCAATCCGTTCGCGAGATATGGGAGTTTGAAGCGAAGAAATGGTTGAGAAGACAATAAATTTTTCGCACTTCTGCTGCTCCAATCGCTTAACAAGAATGGCCTAAGGGAAAAATACACGTACCGTTGTAATCGGGCGAGTTTCTACTTTCAGATGCAATAGGAATTTTTGGGATACGTCAATCCGTTCGCGAGATTTGGGAGTTTGAAGCTAAGAAATGGTTGAGAAGACAACAAATTTTTCGCAATTCTGCTGCTCCAAACGCTTAACCAGAATGGCCTAGGGAAAAAATACACATACTGCTCTAATCGGGCGAGTTTCTACTTTCAGATGCAATAGGAATTTTTGGGTTAGGTCAATCCGTTCGCGAGATATGGGACTTTGAAGCCAAGAAATGGTTGAGAAGACAACAAATTTTTCGCAATTCTGCTGCTCCAAACGCTTAACCAGAATGGGCTAGGGAAAAAATACACGTACCGTTGTAATCGGGCGAGTTTCTACTTTCACACGCAACAGGAATTTTTGGGTTAGGTCAATCCGTTCGCGAGATATGGTAGTTTGAAGCCAAGAAATGGTTGAGAAGACAAAAAATTTTTCGCAATTCTGCTGCTCCAAACACTTAACCAGAATTGCCTAGGGAAAAAATACACATACCGCTGTAATCGGGCGAGTTTCTACTTTCAGATGCAATAGGAATTTTTGGGTTAGGTCAATCCGTTCGCGAGATATGGGAGTTTGAAGCCAAGAAATGGTTGAGAAGGCAAAAGATTTTTCGCAATTCTGCTGCTCCAAACGCTTAACCAGAATGGCTTAGGGAAAAAATACGCATATCGTTGTAATCGGGTGAGTTTCTACTTTCAGACGCAGCAGGGACTTCTGGGTTTGGTCAATCCGTTCGCGAGATATGGGAGTTTGAAGCCAAGAAATGGTTGAGAAGGCAAAAAATTTTTCGCAATTCTGCTGCTCCAAAAGCTTAACCAGAATGGCCTATGGAAAAAATACACATACCGTTGTAATCGGGCGAGTTTCTACTTTCAGATGCAACAGGAATTTTTGGGTTAGTTTAATCCGTTCGCGAGATATGGGAGTTGAAGCTAAGAAATGGTTAAGAAGACAACAAATTTTTCGCAATTCTGCTGCTCCAAACGCTTAACCAGAATTGCCTAGGGAAAAAATACACATACCGCTGTAATCGGGCGAGTTTCTACTTTCAGATGCAATAGGAATTTTTGGGTTAGGTAAATCCGTTCGCGAGATATGGGAGTTTGAAGCCAAGAAATGGTTGAGAAGGTAAAACATTTTTTGCAATTCTGCTGCTCCAAACGCTTAACCAGAGTGCCCTAGGGAAAAAATACGCATATCGTTGTAATCGGGCGAGTTTCCACTTTAAGATGCAATAGGAATTTTTGGGTTACGTCAATCCGTTCGCGAGATTTGGGAGTTTGAAGCTAAGAAATGGTTGAGAAGGCAACAAATTTTTCGCAATTCTGCTGCTCCAAACGCTTAACCAGGGTGGCCTAGGGAAAAAATACACATACCGTTGTAATCGGGCGAGTTTCTACTTTCAGATGCAATAGAAATTTTTGGGTTAGGTCAACCCGTTCGCGAGATTTGGGAGTTTGAGGACAAGAAATGGTTGAGAAGGCAAAAATTTTTTCGCATTTCTGCTGCTCCAAACGCTTAACCAGAATGGCCTAGGGAAAAAATACACATACCGCTGTAATCGGGCGAGTTTCTACTTTCAGATGCAATAGGAATTTTTGGGTTAGGTCAATCCGTTCGCGAGATATGGGAGTTTGAAGCGAAGAAATGGTTGAGAAGACAATAAATTTTTCGCACTTCTGCTGCTCCAATCGCTTAACAAGAATGGCCTAAGGGAAAAATACACGTACCGTTGTAATCGGGCGAGTTTCTACTTTCAGATGCAATAGGAATTTTTGGGATACGTCAATCCGTTCGCGAGATTTGGGAGTTTGAAGCTAAGAAATGGTTGAGAAGACAACAAATTTTTCGCAATTCTGCTGCTCCAAACGCTTAACCAGAATGGCCTAGGGAAAAAATACACATACTGCTCTAATCGGGCGAGTTTCTACTTTCAGATGCAATAGGAATTTTTGGGTTAGGTCAATCCGTTCGCGAGATATGGGACTTTGAAGCCAAGAAATGGTTGAGAAGACAACAAATTTTTCGCAATTCTGCTGCTCCAAACGCTTAACCAGAATGGGCTAGGGAAAAAATACACGTACCGTTGTAATCGGGCGAGTTTCTACTTTCACACGCAACAGGAATTTTTGGGTTAGGTCAATCCGTTCGCGAGATATGGTAGTTTGAAGCCAAGAAATGGTTGAGAAGACAAAAAATTTTTCGCAATTCTGCTGCTCCAAACACTTAACCAGAATTGCCTAGGGAAAAAATACACATACCGCTGTAATCGGGCGAGTTTCTACTTTCAGATGCAATAGGAATTTTTGGGTTAGGTCAATCCGTTCGCGAGATATGGGAGTTTGAAGCCAAGAAATGGTTGAGAAGGCAAAAGATTTTTCGCAATTCTGCTGCTCCAAACGCTTAACCAGAATGGCTTAGGGAAAAAATACGCATATCGTTGTAATCGGGTGAGTTTCTACTTTCAGACGCAGCAGGGACTTCTGGGTTTGGTCAATCCGTTCGCGAGATATGGGAGTTTGAAGCCAAGAAATGGTTGAGAAGGCAAAAAATTTTTCGCAATTCTGCTGCTCCAAAAGCTTAACCAGAATGGCCTATGGAAAAAATACACATACCGTTGTAATCGGGCGAGTTTCTACTTTCAGATGCAACAGGAATTTTTGGGTTAGTTTAATCCGTTCGCGAGATATGGGAGTTGAAGCTAAGAAATGGTTAAGAAGACAACAAATTTTTCGCAATTCTGCTGCTCCAAACGCTTAACCAGAATTGCCTAGGGAAAAAATACACATACCGCTGTAATCGGGCGAGTTTCTACTTTCAGATGCAATAGGAATTTTTGGGTTAGGTAAATCCGTTCGCGAGATATGGGAGTTTGAAGCCAAGAAATGGTTGAGAAGGTAAAACATTTTTTGCAATTCTGCTGCTCCAAACGCTTAACCAGAGTGCCCTAGGGAAAAAATACGCATATCGTTGTAATCGGGCGAGTTTCTACTTTAAGATGCAATAGGAATTTTTGGGTTACGTCAATCCGTTCGCGAGATTTGGGAGTTTGAAGCTAAGAAATGGTTGAGAAGGCAACAAATTTTTCGCAATTCTGCTGCTCCAAACGCTTAACCAGGGTGGCCTAGGGAAAAAATACACATACCGTTGTAATCGGGCGAGTTTCTACTTTCAGATGCAATAGAAATTTTTGGGTTAGGTCAACCCGTTCGCGAGATTTGGGAGTTTGAGGACAAGAAATGGTTGAGAAGGCAAAAATTTTTTCGCATTTCTGCTGCTCCAAACGCTTAACCAGAATGGCCTAGGGAAAAAATACACATACCGCTGTAATCGGGCGAGTTTCTACTTTCAGATGCAATAGGAATTTTTGGGTTAGGTCAATCCGTTCGCGAGATATGGGAGTTTGAAGCGAAGAAATGGTTGAGAAGACAATAAATTTTTCGCACTTCTGCTGCTCCAATCGCTTAACCAGAATGGCCTAAGGGAAAAATACACGTACCGTTGTAATCGGGCGAGTTTCTACTTTCAGATGCAATAGGAATTTTTGGGTTACGTCAATCCGTTCGCGAGATTTGGGAGTTTGAAGCTAAGAAATGGTTGAGAAGACAACAAATTTTTCGCAATTCTGCTGCTCCAAACGCTTAACCAGAATGGCCTAGGGAAAAAATACACATACCGCTGTTATCGGGCGAGTTTCTACTTTCAGATGCAATAGGAATTTTTGTGTTAGGTCAATCAGTTCGCGAGATATGGGACTTTGGAGCCAAGAAATGTTTGAGAAGGCAAAAAATTCTTGCAATTCCGCTGCTCCGAACGCTTAACCAGAATGGCCTAGGGAAAAAATACGCATATCGTTATAATCGGGCGAGTTTCTACTTTCAGACGCTGCAGGAATTTTTGGGTTTGGTCAATCCGTTCGCGAGATATGGGACTTTGAAGCCAAGAAATGGTTGAGAAGACAACAAATTTTTCGCAATTCTGCTGCTCCAAACGCTTAACCAGAAAGGGCTAGGGAAAAAATACACGTACCGTTGTAATCGGGCGAGTTTCTACTTTCACACGCAACTGGAATTTTTGGGTTAGGTCAATCCGTCCGCGAGATATGGGAGTTTGAAGCCAAGAAATGGTTGAGAAGGCAAAAAATTGTTCGCTATTCTGCTGCTTCAAACGCTTAACCAGAATTGCCTAGGGAAAAAATACACATACCGCTGTAATCGGGCGAGTTTCTACTTTCAGATGCAATAGGAATTTTTGGGTTAGGTCAATCCGTTCGCGAGATATGGGAGTTTGAAGCCAAGAAATGGTTGAGAAGGCAAAAAATTGTTCGCTATTCTGCTGCTTCAAACGCTTAAACAGAATGGCCTAGGGAAAAAATACACATACCGTTGTAATCGGGCGAGTTTCTACTTTCAGACGCAACAGGAACTTTTGGGTTAGGTCAATCCGTTCGCGTGATATGGGAGTTTGAAGCCAAGAAATGGTTGAGAAGGCAAAAAATTTTTCGCAATTCTGCTGCTCCAAACGCTTAACCAGAATGGCCTAGGGAAAAAATACACATACCGTTGTAATCGGCGAGTTTCTACTTTCAGGTTCAACAGGAATTTTTGGGTTAGGTCAATCCGTTCGCGAGATATGGGAGTTTGAAGCCAAGAAATGGTTGAGAAGGTAAAACATTTTTTGCAATTCTGCTGCTCCAAACGCTTAACCAGAGTGCCCTAGGGAAAAAATACGCATATCGTTGTAATCGGGCGAGTTTCTACTTTAAGATGCAATAGGAATTTTTGGGTTACGTCAATCCGTTCGCGAGATTTGGGAGTTTGAAGCTAAGAAATGGTTGAGAAGGCAAAAAATTTTAAGCAATTCTGCTGCTCCAAACGCTTAACCAGAATGGCCTAGGGAAAAAATACACATACCGTTGTAATCGGGCGAGTTTCTACTTTCAGATGCAATAGACATTCTTGGGTTAGGTCAACCCGTTCGCGAGATTTGGGAGTTTGAGGACAAGAAATGGTTGAGAAGGCAAAAATTTTTTCGCATTTCTGCTGCTCCAACCGCATAACCAGAATGGCCTAGGGAAAAAATACACATACCGTTGTAATGGGGCGAGTTTCTACTTTCAGATGTAATAGGAATTTTTGGGTTAGGTCAATCCGTTCGCGAGATATGGGAGTTTGAAGCGAAGAAATGGTTGAGAAGACAATAAATTTTTCGCACTTCTGCTGCTCCAATCGCTTAACAAGAATGGCCTAAGGGAAAAATACACGTACCGTTGTAATCGGGCGAGTTTCTACTTTCAGATGCAATAGGAATTTTTGGGTTACGTCAATCCGTTCGCGAGATATGGGAGTTTGAAGCCAAGAAATGGTTGAGAAGGTAAAACATTTTTTGCAATTCTGCTGCTCCAAACGCTTAACCAGAGTGCCCTAGGGAAAAAATACGCATATCGTTGTAATCGGGCGAGTTTCTACTTTAAGATGCAATAGGAATTTTTGGGTTACGTCAATCCGTTCGCGAGATTTGGGAGTTTGAAGCTAAGAAATGGTTGAGAAGGCAAAAAATTTTAAGCAATTCTGCTGCTCCAAACGCTTAACCAGAATGGCCTAGGGAAAAAATACACATACCGTTGTAATCGGGCGAGTTTCTACTTTCAGATGCAATAGACATTCTTGGGTTAGGTCAACCCGTTCGCGAGATTTGGGAGTTTGAGGACAAGAAATGGTTGAGAAGGCAAAAATTTTTTCGCATTTCTGCTGCTCCAACCGCATAACCAGAATGGCCTAGGGAAAAAATACACATACCGTTGTAATGGGGCGAGTTTCTACTTTCAGATGTAATAGGAATTTTTGGGTTAGGTCAATCCGTTCGCGAGATATGGGAGTTTGAAGCGAAGAAATGGTTGAGAAGACAATAAATTTTTCGCACTTCTGCTGCTCCAATCGCTTAACAAGAATGGCCTAAGGGAAAAATACACGTACCGTTGTAATCGGGCGAGTTTCTACTTTCAGATGCAATAGGAATTTTTGGGTTACGTCAATCCGTTCGCGAGATTTGGGAGTTTGAATCTAAGAAATGGTTGAGAAGACAACAAATTTTTCGCAATTCTGCTGCTCCAAACGCTTAACCAGAATGGCCTAGGGAAAAAATACGCATATCGTTATAATCGGGCGAGTTTCTACTATCAGACGCAGCAGGAATTTTTGGGTTTGGTCAACCCGTTCGCGAGATTTGGGAGTTTGAAGCCAAGAAATGGTTGAGAAGGCAAAAAATTGTTCGCTATTCTGCTGCTTCAAACGCTTAAACAGAATGGCCTAGGGAAAAAATACACATACCGTTGTAATCGGGCGAGATTCTACTTTCAGACGCAACAGGAATTTTTGGGTTAGGTCAATCCGTTCGCGAGATATGGCAGTTTGAAGCCAAGAAATGGTTGAGAAGGCAAAAAATTGTTCGCTATTCTGCTGCTTCAAACGCTTGACCAGAATGGCCTAGGGAAAAAATACACATACCGTCGTAATCGGGCGTGTTTCTACTTTCAGACGCAACAGGAATTTTTGGGTTAGGTCAATCCGTTCGCGAGATATGAGAGTTTGAAGCCAAGAAATGGTTGAGAAGGCAACAAATTGTTCGCTATTCTGCTGCTTCAAACGCTTGACCAGAATGGCCTAGGGAAAAAATACACATACCGTTGTAATCGGGCGAGTTTCTTCTTTCAGATGCAACAGGAATTTTTGGGTTAGGTCAATCCGTTCGCGAGATATGGGAGTTTGAAGCCAAGAAATGGTTGAGAAGGCAAAAAATTGTTCGCTATTCTGCTGCTTCAAACGCTTAAACAGAATGGCCTAGGGAAAAAATACACATACCGTTGTAATCGGGCGAGTTTCTACTTTCAGACGCAACAGGAACTTTTGGGTTAGGTCAATCCGTTCGCGTGATATGGGAGTTTGAAGCCAAGAAATGGTTGAGAAGGCAAAAAATTTTTCGCAATTCTGCTGCTCCAAACGCTTAACCAGAATGGCCTAGGGAAAAAATACACATACCGTTGTAATCGGCGAGTTCCTACTTTCAGGTTCAACAGGAATTTTTGGGTTAGGTCAATCCGTTCGCGAGATATGGGAGTTTGAAGCCAAGAAATGGTTGAGAAGGTAAAACATTTTTTGCAATTCTGCTGCTCCAAACGCTTAACCAGAGTGCCCTAGGGAAAAAATACGCATATCGTTGTAATCGGGCGAGTTTCTACTTTAAGATGCAATAGGAATTTTTGGGTTACGTCAATCCGTTCGCGAGATATGGGAGTTTGAAGCTAAGAAATGGTTGAGAAGGCAAAAAATTTTAAGCAATTCTGCTGCTCCAAACGCTTAACCAGAATGGCCTAGGGAAAAAATACACATACCGTTGTAATCGGGCGAGTTTCTACTTTCAGATGCAATAGACATTTTTGGGTTAGGTCAACCCGTTCGCGAGATTTGGGAGTTTGAGGACAAGAAATGGTTGAGAAGGCAAACATTTTTTCGCATTTCTGCTGCTCCAACCGCATAACCAGAATGGCCTAGGGAAAAAATACACATACCGTTGTAATGGGGCGAGTTTCTACTTTCAGATGCAATAGGAATTTTTGGGTTAGGTCAATCCGTTCGCGAGATATGGGAGTTTGAAGCGAAGAAATGGTTGAGAAGACAATAAATTTTTCGCACTTCTGCTGCTCCAATCGCTTAACAAGAATGGCCTAAGGGAAAAATACACGTACCGTTGTAATCGGGCGAGTTTCTACTTTCAGATGCAATAGGAATTTTTGGGTTACGTCAATCCGTTCGCGAGATTTGGGAGCTTGAATCTAAGAAATGGTTGAGAAGACAACAAATTTTTCGCAATTCTGCTGCTCCAAACGCTTAACCAGAATGGCCTAGGGAAAAAATACGCATATCGTTATAATCGGGCGAGTTTCTACTTTCAGACGCAGCAGGAATTTTTGGGTTTGGTCAACCCGTTCGCGAGATTTGGGAGTTTGAAGCCAAGAAATGGTTGAGAAGGCAAAAAATTGTTCGCTATTCTGCTGCTTCAAACGCTTAACCAGAATTGCCTAGGGAAAAAATACACATACCGCTGTAATCGGGCGAGTTTCTACTTTCAGATGCAACAGGAATTTTTGGGTTAGGTCAATCCGTTCGCGAGATATGGGAGTTTGAAGCCAAGAAATGGTTGAGATGGCAAAAAATTTTTCGCAATTCTGCTGCTCCAAACACTTAACCAGAATTGCCTAGGGGAAAAATACACATACCGCTGTAATCGGGCGAGTTTCTACTTTCAGATGCAATAGGAATTTTTGGGTTATGTCAATCCGTTCGCGAGATATGGGAGTTTGAAGCCAAGAAATGGTTGAGAAGGCAAAAGATTTTTCGCAATTCTGCTGCTCCAAACGCTTAACCAGAATGGCTTAGGGAAAAAGTACGCATATCGTTGTAATCGGGTGAGTTTCTACTTTCAGACGCAGCAGGAACTTCTGGGTTTGGTCAATCCGTTCGCGAGATATGGGAGTTTGAAGCCAAGAAATGGTTGAGAAGGCAAAAAATTTTTCGCAATTCTGCTGCTCCAAAAGCTTAACCAGAATGGCCTAGGGAAAAAATACACATACCGTTGTAATCGGGCGAGTTTCTACTTTCAGATGCAACAGGAATTTTTGGGTTAGTTTAATCCGTTCGCGAGATATGGGAGTTTGAAGCTAAGAAATGGTTAAGAAGACAACAAATTTTTCGCACTTCTGCTGCTCCAAACGCTTAAACAGAATGGCCTAGGGAAAAAATACACATACCGCTGTAATCGGGCGAGTTTCTACTTTCAGATGCAATAGGAATTTTTGGGTTAGGTCAATCAGTTCGCGAGATATGGGACTTTGGAGCCAAGAAATGTTTGAGAAGGCAAAAAATTTTTGCAATTCCGCTGCTCCAAACGCTTAACCAGAATGGCCTAGGGAAAAAATACGCATATCGTTATAATCGGGCGAGTTTCTACTTTCAGACGCTGCAGGAATTTTTGGGTTTGGTCAATCCGTTCGCGAGATATGGGACATTGAAGCCAAGAAATGGTTGAGAAGACAACAAATTTTTCGCAATTCTGCTGCTCCAAACGCTTAACCAGAATGGGCTAGGGAAAAAATACACGTACCGTTGTAATCGGGCGAGTTTCTACTTTCACACGCAAATGGAATTTTTGGGTTAGGTCAATCCGTCCGCGAGATATGGGACTTTGGAGCCAAGAAATGTTTGAGAAGGCAAAAAATTTTTGCAATTCCGCTGCTCCGAACGCTTAACCAGAATGGCCTAGGGAAAAAATACGCATATCGTTATAATCGGGCGAGTTTCTACTTTCAGACGCTGCAGGAATTTTTGGGTTTGGTCAATCCGTTCGCGAGATATGGGACTTTGAAGCCAAGAAATGGTTGAGAAGACAACAAATTTTCGCAATTCTGCTGCTCCAAACGCTTAACCAGAATGGGCTAGGGAAAAAATACACGTACCGTTGTAATCGGGCGAGTTTCTACTTTCACACGCAACTGGAATTTTTGGGTTAGGTCAATCCGTCCGCGAGATATGGGAGTTTGAAGCCAAGAAATGGTTGAGAAGGCAAAAAATTGTTCGCTATTCTGCTGCTTCAAACGCTTAACCAGAATGGCCTAGGGAAAAAATACACATACCGCTGTAATCGGGCGAGTTTCTACTTTCAGATGCAATAGGAATTTTTGGGTTAGGTCAATCCGTTCGCGAGATATGGGAGTTTGAAGCGAAGAAATGGTTGAGAAGACAATAAATTTTTCGCACTTCTGCTGCTCCAATCGCTTAACCAGAATGGCCTAGGGAAAAAATACACATACCGTTGTAATCGGGCGAGTTTCTACTTTCAGATGCAACAGGAATTTTTGGGTTAGTTTAATCCGTTCGCGAGATATGGGAGTTTGAAGCTAAGAAATGGTTAAGAAGACAACAAATTTTTCGCACTTCTGCTGCTCCAAACGCTTAAACAGAATGGCCTAGGGAAAAAATACACATACCGCTGTAATCGGGCGAGTTTCTACTTTCAGATGCAATAGGAATTTTTGGGTTAGGTCAATCAGTTCGCGAGATATGGGACTTTGGAGCCAAGAAATGTTTGAGAAGGCAAAAAATTTTTGCAATTCCGCTGCTCCAAACGCTTAACCAGAATGGCCTAGGGAAAAAATACGCATATCGTTATAATCGGGCGAGTTTCTACTTTCAGACGCTGCAGGAATTTTTGGGTTTGGTCAATCCGTTCGCGAGATATGGGACATTGAAGCCAAGAAATGGTTGAGAAGACAACAAATTTTTCGCAATTCTGCTGCTCCAAACGCTTAACCAGAATGGGCTAGGGAAAAAATACACGTACCGTTGTAATCGGGCGAGTTTCTACTTTCACACGCAAATGGAATTTTTGGGTTAGGTCAATCCGTCCGCGAGATATGGGACTTTGGAGCCAAGAAATGTTTGAGAAGGCAAAAAATTTTTGCAATTCCGCTGCTCCGAACGCTTAACCAGAATGGCCTAGGGAAAAAATACGCATATCGTTATAATCGGGCGAGTTTCTACTTTCAGACGCTGCAGGAATTTTTGGGTTTGGTCAATCCGTTCGCGAGATATGGGACTTTGAAGCCAAGAAATGGTTGAGAAGACAACAAATTTTCGCAATTCTGCTGCTCCAAACGCTTAACCAGAATGGGCTAGGGAAAAAATACACGTACCGTTGTAATCGGGCGAGTTTCTACTTTCACACGCAACTGGAATTTTTGGGTTAGGTCAATCCGTCCGCGAGATATGGGAGTTTGAAGCCAAGAAATGGTTGAGAAGGCAAAAAATTGTTCGCTATTCTGCTGCTTCAAACGCTTAACCAGAATGGCCTAGGGAAAAAATACACATACCGCTGTAATCGGGCGAGTTTCTACTTTCAGATGCAATAGGAATTTTTGGGTTAGGTCAATCCGTTCGCGAGATATGGGAGTTTGAAGCGAAGAAATGGTTGAGAAGACAATAAATTTTTCGCACTTCTGCTGCTCCAATCGCTTAACCAGAATGGCCTAAGGGAAAAATACACGTACCGTTGTAATCGGGCGAGTTTCTACTTTCAGATGCAATAGGAATTTTTGGGTTACGTCAGTCCGTTCGCGAGATTTGGGAGTTTGAAGCTAAGAAATGGTTGAGAAGACAACAAATTTTTCGCAATTCTGCTGCTCCAAACGCTTAACCAGAATGGCCTAGGGAAAAAATACACATACCGCTGTAATCGGGCGAGTATCTACTTTCAGATGCAATAGGAATTTTTGGGTTAGGTCAATCAGTTCGCGAGATATGGGACTTTGGAGCCAAGAAATGTTTGAGAAGGCAAAAAATTTTTGCAATTCCGCTGCTCCGAACGCTTAACCAGAATGGCCTAGGGAAAAAATACGCATATCGTTATAATCGGGCGAGTTTCTACTTTCAGACGCTGCAGGAATTTTTGGGTTTGGTCAATCCGTTCGCGAGATATGGGACTTTGAAGCCAAGAAATGGTTGAGAAGACAACAAATTTTTCGCAATTCTGCTGCTCCAAACGCTTAACCAGAATGGGCTAGGGAAAAAATACACGTACCGTTGTAATCGGGCGAGTTTCTACTTTCACACGCAACTGGAATTTTTGGGTTAGGTCAATCCGTCCGCGAGATATGGGAGTTTGAAGCCAAGAAATGGTTGAGAAGGCAAAAAATTGTTCGCTATTCTGCTGCTTCAAACGCTTAACCAGACTTGCCTAGGGAAAAAGTACACATACCGCTGTAATCGGGCGAGTTTCTACTTTCAGATGCAATAGGAATTTTTGGGTTAGGTCAATCCGTTCTCGAGATATGGGAGTTTGAAGCTAAGAAATGGTTAAGAAGACAACAAATTTTTCGCACTTCTGCTGCTCCAATCGCTTAACCAGAATGGCCTAAGGGAAAAATACACGTACCGTTGTAATCGGGCGAGTTTCTACTTTCAGATGCAATAGGAATTTTTGGGTTACGTCAATCCGTTCGCGAGATTTGGGAGTTTGAAGCTAAGAAATGGTTGAGAAGACAACAAATTTTTCGCAATTCTGCTGCTCCAAACGCTTAACCAGAATGGCCTAGGGAAAAAATACACATACCGCTGTAATCGGGCGAGTTTCTACTTTCAGATGCAATAGGAATTTTTGGGTTAGGTCAATCAGTTCGCGAGATATGGGACTTTGGAACCAAGAAATGTTTGAGAAGGCAAAAAATTTTTGCAATTCCGCTGCTCCGAACGCTTAACCAGAATGGCCTAGGGAAAAAATACGCATGTCGTTATAATCGGGCGAGTTTCTACTTTCAGACGCTGCAGGAATTTTTGGGTTTGGTCAATCCGTTCGCGAGATATGGGACTTTGAAGCCAAGAAATGGTTGAGAAGACAACAAATTTTTCGCAATTCTGCTGCTCCAAACGCTTAACCAGAATGGGCTAGGGAAAAAATACACATACCGTTGTAATCGGGCGAGTTTCTACTTTCACACGCAACAGGAATTTTTGGGTTAGGTCAATCCGTTCGCGAGATATGGGAGTTTGAAGCCAAGAAATGGTTGAGAATGCAAACAATTTTTCGCTATTCTGCTGCTCCAAACTCTTCACCAGAATGGCCTAGGGAAAAAATACACATACCGTTGTAATCGGGCGAGATTCTACTTTCAGACGCAACAGGAATTTTTGGGTTAGGTCAATCCGTTCGCGAGATATGGCAGTTTGAATCCAAGAAATGGTTGAGAAGGCAAAAAATTGTTCGCTATTCTGCTGCTTCAAACGCTTGACCAGAATGGCCTAGGGAAAAAATACACATACCGTCGTAATCGGGCGTGTTTCTACTTTCAGACGCAACAGGAATTTTTGGGTTAGGTCAATCCGTTCGCGAGATATGAGAGTTTGAAGCCAAGAAATGGTTGAGAAGGCAATAAATTGTTCGCTATTCTGCTGCTTCAAACGCTTGACCAGAATGGCCTAGGGAAAAAATACACATACCGTTGTAATCGGCGAGTTTCTACTTTCAGGTTCAACAGGAATTTTTGGGTTAGGTCAATCCGTTCGCGAGATATGGGAGTTTGAAGCCAAGAAATGGTTGAGAAGGTAAAACATTTTTTGCAATTCTGCTGCTCCAAACGCTTAACCAGAGTGCCCTAGGGAAAAAATACGCATATCGTTGTAATCGGGCGAGTTTCTACTTTAAGATGCAATAGGAATTTTTGGGTTACGTCAATCCGTTCGCGAGATTTGGGAGTTTGAAGCTAAGAAATGGTTGAGAAGGCAAAAAATTTTTCGCAATTCTGCTGCTCCAAACGCTTAACCAGAATGGCCTAGGGAAAAAATACACATACCGTTGTAATCGGGCGAGTTTCTACTTTCAGATGCAATAGAAATTTTTGGGTTAGGTCAACCCGTTCGCGAGATTTGGGAGTTTGAGGACAAGAAATGGTTGAGAAGGCAAAAATTTTTTCGCATTTCTGCTGCTCCAACCGCATAACCAGAATGGCCTAGGGAAAAAATACACATACCGTTGTAATGGGGCGAGTTTCTACTTTCAGATGCAATAGGAATTTTTGGGTTAGGTCAATCCGTTCGCGAGATATGGGAGTTTGAAGCGAAGAAATGGTTGAGAAGACAATAAATTTTTCGCACTTCTGCTGCTCCAATCGCTTAACAAGAATGGCCTAAGGGAAAAATACACGTACCGTTGTAATCGGGCGAGTTTCTACTTTCAGATGCAATAGGAATTTTTGGGTTACGTCAATCCGTTCGCGAGATTTGGGAGTTTGAAGCTAAGAAATGGTTGAGAAGACAACAAATTTTTCGCAATTCTGCTGCTCCAAACGCTTAACCAGAATGGCCTAGGGAAAAAATACGCATATCTTTATAATCGGGCGAGTTTCTACTTTCAGACGCAGCAGGAATTTTTGGGTTTAGTCAATCCGTTCGCGAGATATGGGACTTTGAAGCCAAGAAATGGTTGAGAAGACAACAAATTTTTCGCAATTCTGCTGCTCCAAACGCTTAACCAGAATGGGCTAGGGAAAAAATACACGTACCGTTGTAATCGGGCGAGTTTCTACTTTCACACGCAACAGGAATTTTTGGGTTAGGTCAATCCGTCCGCGAGATATGGGAGTTTGAAGCCAAGAAATGGTTGAGAAGGCAAAAAATTGTTCGCTATTCTGCTGCTTCAAACGCTTGACCAGAATGGCCTAGGGAAAAAATACACATACCGTTGTAATCGGCGAGTTTCTACTTTCAGGTTCAACAGGAATTTTTGGGTTAGGTCAATCCGTTCGCGAGATATGGGAGTTTGAAGCCAAGAAATGGTTGAGAAGGTAAAACATTTTTTGAAATTCTGCTGCTCCAAACGCTTAACCAGAGTGCCCTAGGGAAAAAATACGCATATCGTTGTAATCGGGCGAGTTTCTACTTTAAGATGCAATAGGAATTTTTGGGTTACGTCAATCCGTTCGCGAGATTTGGGAGTTTGAAGCTAAGAAATGGTTGAGAAGGCAAAAAATTTTTCGCAATTCTGCTGCTCCAAACGCTTAACCAGAATGGCCTAGGGAAAAAATACACATACCGTTGTAATCGGGCGAGTTTCTACTTTCAGATGCAATAGAAATTTTTGGGTTAGGTCAACCCGTTCGCGAGATTTGGGAGTTTGAGGACAAGAAATGGTTGAGAAGGCAAAAATTTTTTCGCATTTCTGCTGCTCCAACCGCATAACCAGAATGGCCTAGGGAAAAAATACACATACCGTTGTAATGGGGCGAGTTTCTACTTTCAGATGCAATAGGAATTTTTGGGTTAGGTCCATCCGTTCGCGAGATATGGGAGTTTGAAGCGAAGAAATGGTTGAGAAGACAATAAATTTTTCGCACTTCTGCTGCTCCAATCGCTTAACAAGAATGGCCTAAGGGAAAAATACACGTACCGTTGTAATCGGGCGAGTTTCTACTTTCAGATGCAATAGGAATTTTTGGGTTACGTCAATCCGTTCGCGAGATTTGGGAGTTTGAAGCTAAGAAATGGTTGAGAAGACAACAAATTTTTCGCAATTCTGCTGCTCCAAACGCTTAACCAGAATGGCCTAGGGAAAAAATACGCATATCTTTATAATCGGGCGAGTTTCTACTTTCAGACGCAGCAGGAATTTTTGGGTTTAGTCAATCCGTTCGCGAGATATGGGACTTTGAAGCCAAGAAATGGTTGAGAAGACAACAAATTTTTCGCAATTCTGCTGCTCCAAACGCTTAACCAGAATGGGCTAGGGAAAAAATACACGTACCGTTGTAATCGGGCGAGTTTCTACTTTCACACGCAACAGGAATTTTTGGGTTAGGTCAATCCGTCCGCGAGATATGGGAGTTTGAAGCCAAGAAATGGTTGAGAAGGCAAAAAATTGTTCGCTATTCTGCTGCTTCAAACGCTTAACCAGAATTGCCTAGGGAAAAAATACACATACCGCTGTAATCGGGCGAGTTTCTACTATCAGATGCAACAGGAATTTTTGGGTTAGGTCAATCCGTTCGCGTGATTTGGGAGTTTGAAGCTAAGAAATGGTTGAGAAGGCAAAAAATTTTTCGCAATTCTGCTGCTCCAAACGCTTAACCAGAATGGCCTAGGGAAAAAATACACATACCGTTGTAATCGGGCGAGTTTCTACTTTCAGATGCAATAGAAATTTTTGGGTTAGGTCAACCCGTTCGCGAGATTTGGGAGTTTGAGGACAAGAAATGGTTGAGAAGGCAAAAATTTTTTCGCATTTCTGCTGCTTCAACCGCATAACCAGAATGGCCTAGGGAAAAAATACACATACCGTTGTAATGGGGCGAGTTTCTACTTTCAGATGCAATAGGAATTTTTGGGTTAGGTCAATCCGTTCGCGAGATATGGGAGTTTGAAGCGAAGAAATGGTTGAGAAGACAATAAATTTTTCGCACTTCTGCTGCTCCAATCGCTTAACAAGAATGGCCTAAGGGAAAAATACACGTACCGTTGTAATCGGGCGAGTTTCTACTTTCAGATGCAATAGGAATTTTTGGGTTACGTCAATCCGTTCGCGAGATTTGGGAGTTTGAAGCTAAGAAATGGTTGAGAAGACAACAAATTTTTCGCAATTCTGCTGCTCCAAACGCTTAACCAGAATGGCCTAGGGAAAAAATACACATACTGCTGTAATCGGGCGAGTTTCTACTTCCAGATGCAATAGGAATTTTTGGGTTAGGTCAATCAGTTCGCGAGATATGGGACTTTGGAGCCAAGAAATGGTTGAGAAGGCAAAAAATTTTTGCAATTCCGCTGCTCCGAACGCTTAACCAGAATGGCCTAGGGAAAAAATACGCATATCGTTATAATCGGGCGAGTTTCTACTTTCAGACGCAGCAGGAATTTTTGGGTTTGGTCAATCCGTTCGCGAGATATGGGACTTTGAAGCCAAGAAATGGTTGAGAAGACAACAAATTTTTCGCAATTCTGCTGCTCCAAACGCTTAACCAGAATGGGCTAGGGAAAAAATACACGTACCGTTGTAATCGGGCGAGTTTCTACTTTCACACGCAACAGGAATTTTTGGGTTAGGTCAATCCGTCCGCGAGATATGGGAGTTTGAAGCCAAGAAATGGTTGAGAAGGCTAAAAATTGTTCGCTACTCTGCTGCTTCAAACGCTTAACCAGAATTGCCTAGGGAAAAAATACACATACCGTTGTAATCGGCGAGTTTCTACTTTCAGGTTCAACAGGAATTTTTGGGTTAGGTCAATCCGTTCGCGAGATATGGGAGTTTGAAGCCAAGAAATGGTTGAGAAGGTAAAACATTTTTTGCAATTCTGCTGCTCCAAACGCTTAACCAGAGTGCCCTAGGGAAAAAATACGCATATCGTTGTAATCGGGCGAGTTTCTACTTTAAGATGCAATAGGAATTTTTGGGTTACGTCAATCCGTTCGCGAGATTTGGGAGTTTGAAGCTAAGAAATGGTTGAGAAGGCAAAAAATTTTTCGCAATTCTGCTGCTCCAAACGCTTAACCAGAATGGCCTAGGGAAAAAATACACATACCGTTGTAATCGGGCGAGTTTCTACTTTCAGATGCAATAGAAATTTTTGGGTTAGGTCAACCCGTTCGCGAGATTTGGGAGTTTGAGGACAAGAAATGGTTGAGAAGGCAAAAATTTTTTCGCATTTCTGCTGCTTCAACCGCATAACCAGAATGGCCTAGGGAAAAAATACACATACCGTTGTAATGGGGCGAGTTTCTACTTTCAGATGCAATAGGAATTTTTGGGTTAGGTCAATCCGTTCGCGAGATATGGGACTTTGAAGCCAAGAAATGGTTGAGAAGACAATAAATTTTTCGCACTTCTGCTGCTCCAATCGCTTAACAAGAATGGCCTAAGGGAAAAATACACGTACCGTTGTAATCGGGCGAGTTTCTACTTTCAGATGCAATAGGAATTTTTGGGTTACGTCAATCCGTTCGCGAGATTTGGGAGTTTGAAGCTAAGAAATGGTTGAGAAGACAACAAATTTTTCGCAATTCTGCTGCTCCAAACGCTTAACCAGAATGGCCTAGGGAAAAAATACACATACTGCTGTAATCGGGCGAGTTTCTACTTCCAGATGCAATAGGAATTTTTGGGTTAGGTCAATCAGTTCGCGAGATATGGGACTTTGGAGCCAAGAAATGGTTGAGAAGGCAAAAAATTTTTGCAATTCCGCTGCTCCGAACGCTTAACCAGAATGGCCTAGGGAAAAAATACGCATATCGTTATAATCGGGCGAGTTTCTACTTTCAGACGCAGCAGGAATTTTTGGGTTTGGTCAATCCGTTCGCGAGATATGGGACTTTGAAGCCAAGAAATGGTTGAGAAGACAACAAATTTTTCGCAATTCTGCTGCTCCAAACGCTTAACCAGAATGGGCTAGGGAAAAAATACACGTACCGTTGTAATCGGGCGAGTTTCTACTTTCACACGCAACAGGAATTTTTGGGTTAGGTCAATCCGTCCGCGAGATATGGGAGTTTGAAGCCAAGAAATGGTTGAGAAGGCTAAAAATTGTTCGCTACTCTGCTGCTTCAAACGCTTAACCAGAATTGCCTAGGGAAAAAATACACATACCGTTGTAATCGGCGAGTTTCTACTTTCAGGTTCAACAGGAATTTTTGGGTTAGGTCAATCCGTTCGCGATATATGGGAGTTTGAAGCCAAGAAATGGTTGAGAAGGCAAAAAATTTTTCGCGATTCTGCTGCTCCAAACGCTTAACCAGAATTGCCTAGGGAAAAAATACACATACCGCTGTAATCGGGCGAGTTTCTACTTTCAGATGCAATAGGAATTTTTGGGTTAGGTCAATCCGTTCGCGAGATATGGGAGTTTGAAGCCAAGAAATGGTTGAGAAGGTAAAACATTTTTTGCAATTCTGCTGCTCCAAACGCTTAACCAGAGTGCCCTAGGGAAAAAATACGCATATCGTTGTAATCGGGCGAGTTTCTACTTTAAGATGCAATAGGAATTTTTGGGTTACGTCAATCCGTTCGCGAGATTTGGGAGTTTGAAGCTAAGAAATGGTTGAGAAGGCAAAAAATTTTTCGCAATTCTGCTGCTCCAAACGCTTAACCAGAATGGCCTAGGGAAAAAATACACATACCGTTGTAATCGGGCGAGTTTCTACTTTCAGATGCAATAGAAATTTTTGGGTTAGGTCAACCCGTTCGCGAGATTTGGGAGTTTGAGGACAAGAAATGGTTGAGAAGGCAAAAATTTTTTCGCATTTCTGCTGCTTCAACCGCATAACCAGAATGGCCTAGGGAAAAAATACACATACCGTTGTAATGGGGCGAGTTTCTACTTTCAGATGCAATAGGAATTTTTGGGTTAGGTCAATCCGTTCGCGAGATATGGGAGTTTGAAGCGAAGAAATGGTTGAGAAGACAATAAATTTTTCGCACTTCTGCTGCTCCAATCGCTTAACAAGAATGGCCTAAGGGAAAAATACACGTACCGTTGTAATCGGGCGAGTTTCTACTTTCAGATGCAATAGGAATTTTTGGGTTACGTCAATCCGTTCGCGAGATTTGGCAGTTTGAAGCTAAGAAATGGTTGAGAAGACAACAAATTTTTCGCAATTCTGCTGCTCCAAACGCTTAACCAGAATGGCCTAGGGAAAAAATACACATACTGCTGTAATCGGGCGAGTTTCTACTTTCAGATGCAATAGGAATTTTTGGGTTAGGTCAATCAGTTCGCGAGATATGGGACTTTGGAGCCAAGAAATGGTTGAGAAGGCAAAAAATTTTTGCAATTCCGCTGCTCCGAACGCTTAACCAGAATGGCCTAGGGAAAAAATACGCATATCGTTATAATCGGGCGAGTTTCTACTTTCAGACGCAGCAGGAATTTTTGGGTTTGGTCAATCCGTTCGCGAGATATGGGACTTTGAAGCCAAGAAATGGTTGAGAAGACAACAAATTTTTCGCAATTCTGCTGCTCCAAACGCTTAACCAGAATGGGCTAGGGAAAAAATACACGTACCGTTGTAATCGGGCGAGTTTCTACTTTCACACGCAACAGGAATTTTTGGGTTAGGTCAATCCGTCCGCGAGATATGGGAGTTTGAAGCCAAGAAATGGTTGAGAAGGCTAAAAATTGTTCGCTACTCTGCTGCTTCAAACGCTTAACCAGAATTGCCTAGGGAAAAAATACACATACCGCTGTAATCGGGCGAGTTTCTACTTTCAGATGCAATAGGAATTTTTGGGTTAGGTCAATCCGTTCGCGAGATATGGGAGTTTGAAGCCAAGAAATGGTTGAGAAGGCAAAAGATTTTTCGCAATTCTGCTGCTCCAAACGCTTAACCAGAATGGCTTAGGGAAAAAATACGCATATCGTTGTAATCGGGTGAGTTTCTACTTTCAGACGCAGCAGGAACTTCTGGGTTTGGTCAATCCGTTCGCGAGATATGGGAGTTTGGAGCCAAGAAATGGTTGAGAAGGCAAAAAATTTTTCGCAATTCTGCTGCTCCAAAAGCTTAACCAGAATGGCCTAGGGAAAAAATACACATACCGTCGTAATCGGGCGAGTTTCTACTTTCAGATCCAACAGGAATTTTTGGGTTAGTTTAATCCGTTCGCGAGATATGGGAGTTTGAAGCTAAGAAATGGTTAAGAAGACAACAAATTTTTCGCAATTCTGCTGCTCCAAACGCTTAACCAGAATTGCCTAGGGAAAAAATACACATACCGCTGTAATCGGGCGAGTTTCTACTTTCAGATGCAATAGGAATTTTTGGGTTAGGTCAATCTGTTCGCGAGATATGGGAGTTTGAAGCCAAGAAATGGTTGAGAAGGTAAAACATTTTTCGCAATTCTGCTGCTCCAAACGCTTAACCAGAGTGCCCTAGGGAAAAAATACGCATATCGTTGTAATCGGGCGAGTTTCTACTTTAAGATGCAATAGGAATTTTTGGGTTACGTCAATCCGTTCGCGAGATTAAGGAGTTTGAAGCTAAGAAATGGTTGAGAAGGCAAAAAATTTTTCGCAATTCTGCTGCTCCAAACGCTCAACCAGGATGGCCTAGGGAAAAAATACGCATATCGTTATAATCGGGCGAGTTTCTACTTTCAGACGCAGCAGGAATTTTTGGGTTTGGTCAATCCGTTCGCGAGATATGGGACTTTGAAGCCAAGAAATGGTTGAGAAGACAACAAATTTTTCGCAATTCTGCTGCTCCAAACGCTTAACCAGAATGGGCTAGGGAAAAAATACACGTACCGTTGTAATCGGGCGAGTTTCTACTTTCACACGCAACAGGAATTTTTGGGTTAGGTCAATCCGTCCGCGAGATATGGGAGTTTGAAGCCAAGAAATGGTTGAGAAGGCAAAAAATTGTTCGCTATTCTGCTGCTTCAAACGCTTAACCAGAATTGCCTAGGGAAAAAATACACATACCGCTGTAATCGGGCGAGTTTCTACTTTCAGATGCAACAGGAATTTTTGGGCTTGGTCAATCCGTTCGCGAGATATGGGAGTTTGAAGCCAAGAAATGGTTGAGAAGGCAAAAAATTTTTCGCAATTCTGCTGCTCCAAACACTTAACCAGAATTGCCTAGGGAAAAAATACACATACCGCTGTAATCGGGCGAGTTTCTACTTTCAGATGCAATAGGAATTTTTGGGTTAGGTCAATCCGTTCGCTAGATATGGGAGTTTGAAGCCAAGAAATGGTTGAGAAGGCAAAAGATTTTTCGCAATTCTGCTGCTCCGAACGCTTAACCAGAATGGCTTAGGGAAAAAATACGCATATCGTTGTAATCGGGTGAGTTTCTACTTTCAGACGCAGCAGGAACTTCTGGGTTTGGTCAATCCGTTCGCGAGATATGGGAGTTTGAAGCCAAGAAATGGTTGAGAAGGCAAAAAATTTTTCGCAATTCTGCTGCTCCAAAAGCTTAACCAGAATGGCCTAGGGAAAAAATACACATACCGTCGTAATCGGGCGAGTTTCTACTTTCAGATGCAACAGGAATTTTTGGGTTAGTTTAATCCGTTCGCGAGATATGGGAGTTTGAAGCTAAGAAATGGTTAAGAAGACAACAAATTTTTCGCAATTCTGCTGCTCTAAACGCTTAACCAGAGTGCCCTAGGGAAAAAATACGCATATCGTTGTAATCGGGCGAGTTTCTACTTTAAGATGCAATAGGAATTTTTGGGTTACGTCAATCCGTTCGCGAGATTAAGGAGTTTGAAGCTAAGAAATGGTTGAGAAGGCAAAAAATTTTTCGCAATTCTGCTGCTCCAAACGCTTAACCAGGATGGCCTAGGGAAAAAATACACATACCGTTGTAATCGGGCGAGTTTCTACTTTCAGATGCAATAGAAATTTTTGGGTTAGGTCAACCCGTTCGCGAGATTTGGGAGTTTGAGGACAAGAAATGGTTGAGAAGGCAAAATTTTTTTCGCATTTCTGCTGCTCCAACCGCATAACCAGAATGGCCTAGGGAAAAAATACACATACCGTTGTAATGGGGCGAGTTTCTACTTTCAGATGCAATAGGAATTTTTGGGTTAGGTCAATCCGTTCGCGAGATATGGGAGTTTGAAGCGAAGAAATGGTTGAGAAGACAATAAATTTTTCGCACTTCTGCTGCACCAATCGCTTAACCAGAATGGCCTAAGGGAAAAATACACGTACCGTTGTAATCGGGCGAGTTTCTACTTTCAGATGCAATAGGAATTTTTGGGTTACGTCAATCCGTTCGCGAGATTTGGGAGTTTGAAGCTAAGAAATGGTTGAGAAGACAACAAATTTTTCGCAATTCTGCTGCTCCAAACGCTTAACCAGAATGGCCTAGGGAAAAAATACACATACTGCTGTAATCGGGCGAGTTTCTACTTTCAGATGCAATAGGAATTTTTGGGTTAGGTCAATCAGTTCGCGAGATATGGGACTTTGGAGCCAAGAAATGGTTGAGAAGGCAAAAAATTTTTGCAATTCCGCTGCTCCGAACGCTTAACCAGAACGGCCTAGGGAAAAAATACGCATATCGTTATAATCGGGCGAGTTTCTACTTTCAGACGCAGCAGGAATTTTTGGGTTTGGTCAATCCGTTCGCGAGATATGGGACTTTGAAGCCAAGAAATGGTTGAGAAGACAACAAATTTTTCGCAATTCTGCTGCTCCAAACGCTTAACCAGAATGGGCTAGGGAAAAAATACACGTACCGTTGTAATCGGGCGAGTTTCTACTTTCACACGCAACAGGAATTTTTGGGTTAGGTCAATCCGTCCGCGAGATATGGGAGTTTGAAGCCAAGAAATGGTTGAGAAGGCAAAAAATTGTTCGCTATTCTGCTGCTTCAAACGCTTAACCAGAATTGCCTAGGGAAAAAATACACATACCGCTGTAATCGGGCGAGTTTCTACTTTCAGATGCAACAGGAATTTTTGGGCTAGGTCAATCCGTTCGCGAGATATGGGAGTTTGAAGCCAAGAAATGGTTGAGAAGGCAAAAAATTTTTCGCAATTCTGCTGCTCCAAACACTTAACCAGAATTGCCTAGGGAAAAAATACACATACCGCTGTAATCGGGCGAGTTTCTACTTTCAGATGCAATAGGAATTTTTGGGTTAGGTCAATCCGTTCGCGAGATTTGGGAGTTTGAAGCTAAGAAATGGTTGAGAAGACAACAAATTTTTCGCAATTCTGCTGCTCCAAACGCTTAACCAGAATGGCCTAGGGAAAAAATACACATACCGCTGTAATCGGGCGAGTTTCTACTTTCAGATGCAATAGGAATTTTTGGGTTAGGTCAATCAGTTCGCGAGATATGGGACTTTGGAGCCAAGAAATGTTTGAGAAGGCAAAAAATTTTTGCAATTCCGCTGCTCCGAACGCTTAACCAGAATGGCCTAGGGAAAAAATACGCATATCGTTATAATCGGGCGAGTTTCTACTTTCAGACGCTGCAGGAATTTTTGGGTTTGGTCAATCCGTTCGCGAGATATGGGACCTTGAAGCCAAGAAATGGTTGAGAAGACAACAAATTTTTCGCAATTCTGCTGCTCCAAACGCTTAACCAGAATGGGCTAGGGAAAAAATACACGTACCGTTGTAATCGGGCGAGTTTCTACTTTCACACATAACTGGAATTTTTGGGTTAGGTCAATCCGTCCGCGAGATATGGGAGTTTGAAGCCAAGAAATGGTTGAGAAGGCAAAAAATTGTTCGCTATTCTGCTGCTTCAAACGCTTAACCAGAATTGCCTAGGGAAAAAATACACATACCGCTGTAATCGGGCGAGTTTCTTCTTTCAGATGCAACAGGAATTTTTGGGTTAGGTCAATCCTTTTGCGAGATATGGGAGTTTGAAGCCAAGAAATGGTTGAGAAGGCAAAAAATTGTTCGCTATTCTGCTGCTTCAAACACTTAAACAGAATGGCCTAGGGAAAAAATACACATACCGTTGTAATTGGGCGAGATTCTACTTTCAGACGCAACAGGAATTTTTGGGTTAGGTCAATCCGTTCGCGAGATATGGCAGTTTGAAGCCAAGAAATGGTTGAGAAGGCAAAAAATTGTTCGCTATTCTGCTGCTTCAAACGCTTGACCAGAATGGCCTAGGGAAAAAATACACATACCGTCGTAATCGGGCGTGTTTCTACTTTCAGACGCAACAGGAATTTTTGGGTTAGGTCAATCCGTTCGCGAGATATGAGAGTTTGAAGCCAAGAAATGGTTGAGAAGGCAAAAAATTGTTCGCTATTCTGCTGCTTCAAACGCTTGACCAGAATGGCCTAGGGAAAAAATACACATACCGTTGTAATCGGGCGAGTTTCTTCTTTCAGATGCAACAGGAATTTTTGGGTTAGGTCAATCCGTTCGCGAGATATGGGAGTTTGAAGCCAAGAAATGGTTGAGAAGGCAAAAAATTGTTCGCTATTCTGCTGCTTCAAACGCTTAAACAGAATGGCCTAGGGAAAAAATACACATACCGTTGTAATCGGGCGAGTTTCTACTTTCAGACGCAACAGGAACTTTTGGGTTAGGTTAATCCGTTCGCGTGATATGGGAGTTTGAAGCCAAGAAATGGTTGAGAAGGCAAAAAATTTTTCGCAATTCTGCTGCTCCAAACGCTTAACCAGAATGGCCTAGGGAAAAAATACACATACCGTTGTAATCGGCGAGTTTCTACTTTCAGGTTCAACAGGAATTTTTGGGTTAGGTCAATCCGTTCGCGATATATGGGAGTTTGAAGCCAAGAAATGGTTGAGAAGGCAAAAAATTTTTCGCAATTCTGCTGCTCCAAACGCTTAACCAGAATTGCCTAGGGAAAAAATACACATACCGCTGTAATCGGGCGAGTTTCTACTTTCAGATGCAATAGGAATTTTTGAGTTAGGTCAATCCGTTCGCGAGATATGGGAGTTTGAAGCCAAGAAATGGTTGAGAAGGTAAAACATTTTTTGCAATTCTGCTGCTCCAAACGCTTAACCAGAGTGCCCTAGGGAAAAAATACGCATATCGTTGTAATCGGGCGAGTTTCTACTTTAAGATGCAATAGGAATTTTTGGGTTACGTCAATCCGTTCGCGAGATTTGGGAGTTTGAAGCTAAGAAATGGTTGAGAAGGCAAAAAATTTTTCGCAATTCTGCTGCTCCAAACGCTTAACCAGGATGGCCTAGGGAAAAAATACACATACCGTTGTAATCGGGCGAGTTTCTACTTTCAGATGCAATAGAAATTTTTGGGTTAGGTCAACCCGTTCGCGAGATTTGGGAGTTTGAGGACAAGAAATGGTTGAGAAGGCAAAATTTTTTTCGCATTTCTGCTGCTCCAACCGCATAACCAGAATGGCCTAGGGAAAAAATACACATACCGTTGTAATGGGGCGAGTTTCTACTTTCAGATGCAATAGGAATTTTTGGGTTAGGTCAATCCGTTCGCGAGATATGGGAGTTTGAAGCGAAGAAATGGTTGAGAAGACAATAAATTTTTCGCACTTCTGCTGCACCAATCGCTTAACCAGAATGGCCTAAGGGAAAAATACACGTACCGTTGTAATCGGGCGAGTTTCTACTTTCAGATGCAATAGGAATTTTTGGGTTACGTCAATCCGTTCGCGAGATTTGGGAGTTTGAAGCTAAGAAATGGTTGAGAAGACAACAAATTTTTCGCAATTCTGCTGCTCCAAACGCTTAACCAGAATGGCCTAGGGAAAAAATACACATACTGCTGTAATCGGGCGAGTTTCTACTTTCAGATGCAATAGGAATTTTTGGGTTAGGTCAATCAGTTCGCGAGATATGGGACTTTGGAGCCAAGAAATGGTTGAGAAGGCAAAAAATTTTTGCAATTCCGCTGCTCCGAACGCTTAACCAGAACGGCCTAGGGAAAAAATACGCATATCGTTATAATCGGGCGAGTTTCTACTTTCAGACGCAGCAGGAATTTTTGGGTTTGGTCAATCCGTTCGCGAGATATGGGACTTTGAAGCCAAGAAATGGTTGAGAAGACAACAAATTTTTCGCAATTCTGCTGCTCCAAACGCTTAACCAGAATGGGCTAGGGAAAAAATACACGTACCGTTGTAATCGGGCGAGTTTCTACTTTCACACGCAACAGGAATTTTTGGGTTAGGTCAATCCGTCCGCGAGATATGGGAGTTTGAAGCCAAGAAATGGTTGAGAAGGCAAAAAATTGTTCGCTATTCTGCTGCTTCAAACGCTTAACCAGAATTGCCTAGGGAAAAAATACACATACCGCTGTAATCGGGCGAGTTTCTACTTTCAGATGCAACAGGAATTTTTGGGCTAGGTCAATCCGTTCGCGAGATATGGGAGTTTGAAGCCAAGAAATGGTTGAGAAGGCAAAAAATTTTTCGCAATTCTGCTGCTCCAAACACTTAACCAGAATTGCCTAGGGAAAAAATACACATACCGCTGTAATCGGGCGAGTTTCTACTTTCAGATGCAATAGGAATTTTTGGGTTAGGTCAATCCGTTCGCGAGATTTGGGAGTTTGAAGCTAAGAAATGGTTGAGAAGACAACAAATTTTTCGCAATTCTGCTGCTCCAAACGCTTAACCAGAATGGCCTAGGGAAAAAATACACATACCGCTGTAATCGGGCGAGTTTCTACTTTCAGATGCAATAGGAATTTTTGGGTTAGGTCAATCAGTTCGCGAGATATGGGACTTTGGAGCCAAGAAATGTTTGAGAAGGCAAAAAATTTTTGCAATTCCGCTGCTCCGAACGCTTAACCAGAATGGCCTAGGGAAAAAATACGCATATCGTTATAATCGGGCGAGTTTCTACTTTCAGACGCTGCAGGAATTTTTGGGTTTGGTCAATCCGTTCGCGAGATATGGGACCTTGAAGCCAAGAAATGGTTGAGAAGACAACAAATTTTTCGCAATTCTGCTGCTCCAAACGCTTAACCAGAATGGGCTAGGGAAAAAATACACGTACCGTTGTAATCGGGCGAGTTTCTACTTTCACACATAACTGGAATTTTTGGGTTAGGTCAATCCGTCCGCGAGATATGGGAGTTTGAAGCCAAGAAATGGTTGAGAAGGCAAAAAATTGTTCGCTATTCTGCTGCTTCAAACGCTTAACCAGAATTGCCTAGGGAAAAAATACACATACCGCTGTAATCGGGCGAGTTTCTTCTTTCAGATGCAACAGGAATTTTTGGGTTAGGTCAATCCTTTTGCGAGATATGGGAGTTTGAAGCCAAGAAATGGTTGAGAAGGCAAAAAATTGTTCGCTATTCTGCTGCTTCAAACACTTAAACAGAATGGCCTAGGGAAAAAATACACATACCGTTGTAATTGGGCGAGATTCTACTTTCAGACGCAACAGGAATTTTTGGGTTAGGTCAATCCGTTCGCGAGATATGGCAGTTTGAAGCCAAGAAATGGTTGAGAAGGCAAAAAATTGTTCGCTATTCTGCTGCTTCAAACGCTTGACCAGAATGGCCTAGGGAAAAAATACACATACCGTCGTAATCGGGCGTGTTTCTACTTTCAGACGCAACAGGAATTTTTGGGTTAGGTCAATCCGTTCGCGAGATATGAGAGTTTGAAGCCAAGAAATGGTTGAGAAGGCAAAAAATTGTTCGCTATTCTGCTGCTTCAAACGCTTGACCAGAATGGCCTAGGGAAAAAATACACATACCGTTGTAATCGGGCGAGTTTCTTCTTTCAGATGCAACAGGAATTTTTGGGTTAGGTCAATCCGTTCGCGAGATATGGGAGTTTGAAGCCAAGAAATGGTTGAGAAGGCAAAAAATTGTTCGCTATTCTGCTGCTTCAAACGCTTAAACAGAATGGCCTAGGGAAAAAATACACATACCGTTGTAATCGGGCGAGTTTCTACTTTCAGACGCAACAGGAACTTTTGGGTTAGGTTAATCCGTTCGCGTGATATGGGAGTTTGAAGCCAAGAAATGGTTGAGAAGGCAAAAAATTGTTCGCTATTCTGCTGCTTCAAACGCTTGACCAGAATGGCCTAGGGAAAAAATACACATACCGTCGTAATCGGGCGTGTTTCTACTTTCAGACGCAACAGGAATTTTTGGGTTAGGTCAATCCGTTCGCGAGATATGAGAGTTTGAAGCCAAGAAATGGTTGAGAAGGCAAAAAATTGTTCGCTATTCTGCTGCTTCAAACGCTTGACCAGAATGGCCTAGGGAAAAAATACACATACCGTTGTAATCGGGCGAGTTTCTTCTTTCAGATGCAACAGGAATTTTTGGGTTAGGTCAATCCGTTCGCGAGATATGGGAGTTTGAAGCCAAGAAATGGTTGAGAAGGCAAAAAATTGTTCGCTATTCTGCTGCTTCAAACGCTTAAACAGAATGGCCTAGGGAAAAAATACACATACCGTTGTAATCGGGCGAGTTTCTACTTTCAGACGCAACAGGAACTTTTGGGTTAGGTTAATCCGTTCGCGTGATATGGGAGTTTGAAGCCAAGAAATGGTTGAGAAGGCAAAAAATTTTTCGCAATTCTGCTGCTCCAAACGCTTAACCAGAATGGCCTAGGGAAAAAATACACATACCGTTGTAATCGGCGAGTTTCTACTTTCAGGTTCAACAGGAATTTTTGGGTTAGGTCAATCCGTTCGCGATATATGGGAGTTTGAAGCCAAGAAATGGTTGAGAAGGCAAAAAATTTTTCGCAATTCTGCTGCTCCAAACGCTTAACCAGAATTGCCTAGGGAAAAAATACACATACCGCTGTAATCGGGCGAGTTTCTACTTTCAGATGCAATAGGAATTTTTGAGTTAGGTCAATCCGTTCGCGAGATATGGGAGTTTGAAGCCAAGAAATGGTTGAGAAGGTAAAACATTTTTTGCAATTCTGCTGCTCCAAACGCTTAACCAGAGTGCCCTAGGGAAAAAATACGCATATCGTTGTAATCGGGCGAGTTTCTACTTTAAGATGCAATAGGAATTTTTGGGTTACGTCAATCCGTTCGCGAGATTTGGGAGTTTGAAGCTAAGAAATGGTTGAGAAGGCAAAAAATTTTTCGCAATTCTGCTGCTCCAAACGCTTAACCAGAATGGCCTAGGGAAAAAATACACATACCGTTGTAATCGGGCGAGTTTCTACTTTCAGATGCAATAGAAATTTTTGGGTTAGGTCAACCCGTTCGCGAGATTTGGGAGTTTGAGGACAAGAAATGGTTGAGAAGGCAAAAATTTTTTCGCATTTCTGCTGCTCCAACCGCATAACCAGAATGGCCTAGGGAAAAAATACACATACCGTTGTAATGGGGCGAGTTTCTACTTTCAGATGCAATAGGAATTTTTGGGTTAGGTCAATCCGTTCGCGAGATATGGGAGTTCGAAGCGAAGAAATGGTTGAGAAGACAATAAATTTTTCGCACTTCTGCTGCTCCAATCGCTTTACAAGAATGGCCTAAGGGAAAAATACACGTACCGTTGTAATCGGGCGAGTTTCTACTTTCAGATGCAATAGGAATTTTTGGGTTACGTCAATCCGTTCGCGAGATTTGGGAGTTTGAAGCTAAGAAATGGTTGAGAACACAACAAATTTTTCGCAATTCTGCTGCTCCAAACGCTTAACCAGAATGGCCTAGGGAAAAAATACACATACTGCTGTAATCGGGCGAGTTTCTACTTTCAGATGCAATAGGAATTTTTGGGTTAGGTCAATCAGTTCGCGAGATATGGGACTTTGGAGCCAAGAAATGTTTGAGAAGGCAAAAAATTTTTGCAATTCCGCTGCTCCGAACGCTTAACCAGAATGGCCTAGGGAAAAAATACGCATATCGTTATAATCGGGCGAGTTTCTACTTTCAGACGCTGCAGGAATTTTTGGGATTGGTCAATCCGTTCGCGAGATATGGGACTTTGAAGCCAAGAAATGGTTGAGAAGACAACAAATTTTTCGCAATTCTGCTGCTCCAAACGCTTAACCAGAATGGGCTAGGGAAAAAATACACGTACCGTTGTAATCGGGCGAGTTTCTACTTTCACACATAACTGGAATTTTTGGGTTAGGTCAATCCGTCCGCGAGATATGGGAGTTTGAAGCCAAGAAATGGTTGAGAAGGCAAAAAATTGTTCGCTATTCTGCTGCTTCAAACGCTTAACCAGAATTGCCTAGGGAAAAAATACACATACCGCTGTAATCGGGCGAGTTTCTTCTTTCAGATGCAACAGGAATTTTTGGGTTAGGTCAATCCTTTCGCGAGATATGGGAGTTTGAAGCCAAGAAATGGTTGAGAAGGCAAAAAATTGTTCGCTATTCTGCTGCTTCAAACACTTAAACAGAATGGCCTAGGGAAAAAATACACATACCGTTGTAATTGGGCGAGATTCTACTTTCAGACGCAACAGGAATTTTTGGGTTAGGTCAATCCGTTCGCGAGATATGGCAGTTTGAAGCCAAGAAATGGTTGAGAAGGCAAAAAATTGTTCGCTATTCTGCTGCTTCAAACGCTTGACCAGAATGGCCTAGGGAAAAAATACACATACCGTCGTAATCGGGCGTGTTTCTACTTTCAGACGCAACAGGAATTTTTGGGTTAGGTCAATCCGTTCGCGAGATATGAGAGTTTGAAGCCAAGAAATGGTTGAGAAGGCAAAAAATTGTTCGCTATTCTGCTGCTTCAAACGCTTGACCAGAATGGCCTAGGGAAAAAATACACATACCGTTGTAATCGGGCGAGTTTCTTCTTTCAGATGCAACAGGAATTTTTGGGTTAGGTCAATCCGTTCGCGAGATAAGGGAGTTTGAAGCCAAGAAATGGTTGAGAAGGCAAAAAATTGTTCGCTATTCTGCTGCTTCAAACGCTTAAACAGAATGGCCTAGGGAAAAAATACACATACCGTTGTAATCGGGCGAGTTTCTACTTTCAGACGCAACAGGAACTTTTGGGTTAGGTTAATCCGTACGCGTGATATGGGAGTTTGAAGCCAAGAAATGGTTGAGAAGGCAAAAAATTTTTCGCAATTCTGCTGTTCCAAACGCTTAACCAGAATGGCCTAGGGAAAAAATACACATACCGTTGTAATCGGCGAGTTTCTACTTTCAGGTTCAACAGGAATTTTTGGGTTAGGTCAATCCGTTCGCGATATATGGGAGTTTGAAGCCAAGAAATGGTTGAGAAGGCAAAAAATTTTTCGCAATTCTGCTGCTCCAAACGCTTAACCAGAATTGCCTAGGGAAAAAATACACATACCGCTGTAATCGGGCGAGTTTCTACTTTCAGATGCAATAGGAATTTTTGGGTTATGTCAATCCGTTCGCGAGATATGGGAGTTTGAAGCCAAGAAATGGTTGAGAAGGTAAAACATATTTTGCAATTCTGCTGCTCCAAACGCTTAACCAGAGTGCCCTAGGGAAAAAATACGCATATCGTTGTAATCGGGCGAGTTTCTACTTTAAGATGCAATAGGAATTTTTGGGTTACGTCAATCCGTTCGCGAGATTTGGGAGTTTGAAGCTAAGAAATGGTTGAGAAGGCAAAAAATTTTTCGCAATTCTGCTGCTCCAAACGCTTAACCAGAATGGCCTAGGGAAAAAATACACATACCGTTGTAATCGGGCGAGTTTCTACTTTCAGATGCAATAGAAATTTTTGGGTTAGGTCAACCCGTTCGCGAGATTTGGGAGTTTGAGGACAAGAAATGGTTGAGAAGGCAAAAAATTTTTGCAATTCCGCTGCTCCGAACGCTTAACCAGAATGGCCTAGGGAAAAAATACGCATATCGTTATAATCGGGCGAGTTTCTACTTTCAGACGCAGCAGGAATTTTTGGGTTTGGTCAATCTGTTCGCGAGATATGGGACTTTGAAGCCAAGAAATGGTTGAGAAGACAACAAATTTTTCGCAATTCTGCTGCTCCAAACGCTTAACCAGAATGGGCTAGGGAAAAAATACACGTACCGTTGTAATCGGGCGAGTTTCTACTTTCACACGCAACAGGAATTTTTGGGTTAGGTCAATCCGTCCGCGAGATATGGGAGTTTGAAGCCAAGAAATGGTTGAGAAGGCAAAAAATTGTTCGCTATTCTGCTGCTTCAAACGCTTAACCAGAATTGCCTAGGGAAAAAATACACATACCGCTGTAATCGGGCGAGTTTCTACTTTCAGATGCAACAGGAATTTTTGGGTTAGGTCAATCCGTTCGCGAGATATGGGAGTTTGAAGCCAAGAAATGGTTGAGAAGGCAAAAAATTTTTCGCAATTCTGCTGCTCCAAACACTTAACCAGAATTGCCTAGGGAAAAAATACACATACCGCTGTAATCGGGCGAGTTTCTACTTTCAGATGCAATAGGAATTTTTGGGTTAGGTCAATCCGTTCGCGAGATATGGGAGTTTGAAGCCAAGAAATGGTTGAGAAGGCAAAAGATTTTTCGCAATTCTGCTGCTCCAAACGCTTAACCAGAATGGCCTAGGGAAAAAATACGCATATCGTTGTAATCGTGTGAGTTTCTACTTTCAGACGCAGCAGGAACTTCTGGGTTAGGTCAATCCGTTCGCGAGATATGGGAGTTCGAAGCGAAGAAATGGTTGAGAAGACAATAAATTTTTCGCACTTCTGCTGCTCCAAACGCTTAACCAGAATGACCTAGGGAAAAAATACACATACTGCTGTAATCGGGCGAGTTTCTACTTTCAGATGCAATAGGAATTTTTGGGTTAGGTCAATCAGTTCGCGAGATATGGGACTTTGGAGCCAAGAAATGGTTGAGAAGGCAAAAAATTTTTGCAATTCCGCTGCTCCGAACGCTTAACCAGAATGGCCTAGGGAAAAAATACGCATATCGTTATAATCGGGCGAGTTTCTACTTTCAGACGCAGCAGGAATTTTTGGGTTAGTTTAATCCGTTCGCGAGATATGGGAGTTTGAAGCTAAGAAATGGTTAAGAAGACAACAAATTTTTCGCACTTCTGCTGCTCCAAACGCTTAAACAGAATGGTCTAGGGAGAAAATACACATACCGTTGTAATCGGGCGAGTTTCTACTTTCAGACGCAACAGGAATTTTTGGGTTAGGTCAATCCGTTCGCGAGATATGGGAGTTTGAAGCCAAGAAATGGTTGAGAATGCAAACAATTTTTCGCTATTCTGCTGCTCCAAACGTTTAACCAGAATGGCCTAGGGAAAAAATACACATACCGCTGTAATCGGGCGAGTTTCTATTATCAGATGCAATAGGAATTTTTGGGTTAGGTCAATCCGTTCGCGAGATATGGGACTTTGAAGCCAAGAAATGGTTGAGAAGGCAAAAAATTTTTGCAATTCCGCTACTCCAAACGCTTAACCAGAATGGCCTAGGGAAAAAATACACATACCGTTGTAATCGGGCGAGTTTCTATTATCAGATGCAATAGGAATTTTTGGGTTAGGTCAATCCGTTCGCGAGATATGGGAGTTTGAAGCTAAGAAATGGTTAAGAAGGCAACAAATTTTTCGCACTTCTGCTGCTCCAAACGCTTGACCAGAATGGCCTAGGGAAAAAATACACATACCGTTGTAATCGGGCGTGTTTCTACTTTCAGACGCAACAGGAATTTTTGGGTTAGGTCAATCCGTTCGCGAGATATGGGAGTTTGAAGCCAAGAAATGGTTGAGAAGGCAAAAAATTGTTCGCTATTCTGCTGCTTCAAACGCTTGACCAGAATGGCCTAGAGAAAAAATACACATACCGTTGTAATCGGGCGAGTTTCTTCTTTCAGATGGAACAGAAATTTTTGGGTTAGGTCTATCCGTTCGCGAGACATGGGAGTTTGAAGCCAAGAAATGGTTGAGAAGGCAAAAAATTATTCGCTATTCTGCTGCTTCAAACGCTTAACCAGAATGGCCTAGGGAAAAAATACACATACCGTTGTAATGGGGCGAGTTTCTTCTTTCAGATGCAACAGGAATTTTTGGGTTAGGTCAATCCGTTCGCGAGACATGGGAGTTTGAAGCCAAGAAATGGTTGAGAAGGCAAAAAATTATTCGCTATTCTGCTGCTTCAAACGCTTAACCAGAATGGCCTAGGGAAAAAATACACATACCGTTGTAATCGGGCGAGCTTCTTCTTTCAGATGCAACAGGAATTTTTGGGTTAGGTCAATCCGTTCGCGAGATATGGGAGTTTGAAGCTAAGAAATGGTAAAGAAGACAACAAATTGTTCGCACTACTGCAGCTCCAAACGCTTAACTAGAATGCCCTAGGGAAAAAATACACATACCGTTGTAATCGGGCGAGTTTCTACTTTCAGATGCAATAGGAATTTTTGGGTTAGGTCAATCCGTTCGCGAGATATGGGAGTTTGAAGCCAAGAAATGTTTGAGAAAGTAAAACATTTTTTGCAATTCTGCTGCCCCAAACGCTTAACCAGAATTCCCTAGGGAAAAAATACGCATATCGTTGTAATCGGGCGAGTTTCTACTTTCAGATGCAATAGGAATTTTTGGGTTACGTCAATCCGTTCGCGAGATTTGGGAGTTTGAGGACAAGGAATGGTTGAGAAGGCAAAAATTTTTTCGCATTTCTGCTGCTCCAAACGCATAACCAGAATGGCCTAGGGAAAAAATACACATACCGTTGTAATCGGGCGAGTTTCTACTTTCAGAAGCAGCAGGAATTTTTGGGTTTGGTCAATCCGTTCGCGTGATATGGGACTTTGAAGCTAAGAAATGGTTGAGAAGACAAAAAATTTTTCGCAATTCTGCTGCTCCAAACGCTTAACCAGAATGGGCTAGGGAAAAAATACACGTACCGTTGTAATCGGGCGAGTTTCTACTTTCACACGCAACAGGAATTTTTGGGTTAGGTCAATCCGTCCGCGAGATATGGGAGTTTGAAGCCAAGAAATGGTTGAGAAGACAAAAAATTTTTCGCACTTCTGCTGCTCCAAACGCTTAACCAGAATGGGCTAGGGAAAAAATACACGTAACGTTGTAATCGGGCGAGTTTCTACTTTCACACACAACAGGAATTTTTGGGTTAGGTCAATCCGTCCGCGAGATATGGGAGTTTGAAGCCAAGAAATGGTTGAGAAGACAACAAATTTTTCGCAATTCTGCTGCTCCAAACGCTTAACCAGAATGGCCTATGGAAAAAATACACATACCGCTGTAATCGGGCGAGTTTCTACTTTCAGATGCAACAGGAATTTTTGGGTTAGGTCAATCCGTTCGCGAGATATGGGAGTTTGAAGCCAAGATATGGTTGAGAAGGCAAAAAATTTTTCGCAATTCTGCTGCTCCAAACGCTTAACCAGAATAGCCTATGGAAAAAATACACATACCGCTGTAATCGGGCGAGTTTCTACTTTCAGATGCAATAGGAATTTTTGGGTTAGGTCAATCCGTTCGCGAGATATGGGAGTTTGAAGCCAAGAAATGGTTGAGAAGGCAAAAAATTTTTCGCAATTCTGCTGCTCCAAACGCTTAACCAGAATTGCCTAGGGAAAAAATACACATACCGCTGTAATCGGGCGAGTTTCTACTTTCAGATGCAATAGGAATTTTTGGGTTAGGTCAATCCGTTCGCGAGATATGGGAGTTAGAAGCCAAGAAATGGTTGAGAAGGTAAAACATTTTTTGCAATTCTGCTGCTCCAAACGCTTAACCAGAATTGCCTAGGGAAAAAATACACATACCGCTGTAATCGGGCGAGTTTCTACTTTCAGATGCAATAGGAATTTTTGGGTTAGGTCAATCCGTTCGCGAGATATGGGAGTTTGAAGCCAAGAAATGGTTGAGAAGGTAAAACATTTTTTGCAATTCTGCTGCTCCAAACGCTTAACCAGAATGCCCTAGGGAAAAAATACGCATATCGTTGTAATCGGGCGAGTTTCTACTTTCAGATGCAATAGGAATTTTTGGGTTACGTCAATCCGTTCGCGAGATTTGGGAGTTTGAAGCTAAGAAATGGTTGAGAAGGCAAAAAATTTTTCGCTATTCTGCTGCTTCAAACGCTTAACCAGAATGGCCTAGGGAAAAAATACACATACCGTTGTAATCGGGCGAGTTTCTACTTTCAGATGCAATAGGAATTTTTGGGTTAGGTCAATCCGTTCGCGAGATATGGGAGTTTGAAGCCAAGAAATGTTTGAGAAAGTAAAACATTTTTTGCAATTCTGCTGCCCCAAACGCTTAACCAGAATTCCCTAGGGAAAAAATACGCATATCGTTGTAATCGGGCGAGTTTCTACTTTCAGATGCAATAGGAATTTTTGGGTTACGTCAATCCGTTCGCGAGATTTGGGAGTTTGAGGACAAGGAATGGTTGAGAAGGCAAAAATTTTTTCGCATTTCTGCTGCTCCAAACGCATAACCAGAATGGCCTAGGGAAAAAATACACATACCGTTGTAATCGGGCGAGTTTCTACTTTCAGAAGCAGCAGGAATTTTTGGGTTTGGTCAATCCGTTCGCGTGATATGGGACTTTGAAGCTAAGAAATGGTTGAGAAGACAAAAAATTTTTCGCAATTCTGCTGCTCCAAACGCTTAACCAGAATGGGCTAGGGAAAAAATACACGTACCGTTGTAATCGGGCGAGTTTCTACTTTCACACGCAACAGGAATTTTTGGGTTAGGTCAATCCGTCCGCGAGATATGGGAGTTTGAAGCCAAGAAATGGTTGAGAAGACAAAAAATTTTTCGCACTTCTGCTGCTCCAAACGCTTAACCAGAATGGGCTAGGGAAAAAATACACGTAACGTTGTAATCGGGCGAGTTTCTACTTTCACACACAACAGGAATTTTTGGGTTAGGTCAATCCGTCCGCGAGATATGGGAGTTTGAAGCCAAGAAATGGTTGAGAAGACAACAAATTTTTCGCAATTCTGCTGCTCCAAACGCTTAACCAGAATGGCCTATGGAAAAAATACACATACCGCTGTAATCGGGCGAGTTTCTACTTTCAGATGCAACAGGAATTTTTGGGTTAGGTCAATCCGTTCGCGAGATATGGGAGTTTGAAGCCAAGATATGGTTGAGAAGGCAAAAAATTTTTCGCAATTCTGCTGCTCCAAACGCTTAACCAGAATAGCCTATGGAAAAAATACACATACCGCTGTAATCGGGCGAGTTTCTACTTTCAGATGCAATAGGAATTTTTGGGTTAGGTCAATCCGTTCGCGAGATATGGGAGTTTGAAGCCAAGAAATGGTTGAGAAGGCAAAAAATTTTTCGCAATTCTGCTGCTCCAAACGCTTAACCAGAATTGCCTAGGGAAAAAATACACATACCGCTGTAATCGGGCGAGTTTCTACTTTCAGATGCAATAGGAATTTTTGGGTTAGGTCAATCCGTTCGCGAGATATGGGAGTTAGAAGCCAAGAAATGGTTGAGAAGGTAAAACATTTTTTGCAATTCTGCTGCTCCAAACGCTTAACCAGAATTGCCTAGGGAAAAAATACACATACCGCTGTAATCGGGCGAGTTTCTACTTTCAGATGCAATAGGAATTTTTGGGTTAGGTCAATCCGTTCGCGAGATATGGGAGTTTGAAGCCAAGAAATGGTTGAGAAGGTAAAACATTTTTTGCAATTCTGCTGCTCCAAACGCTTAACCAGAATGCCCTAGGGAAAAAATACGCATATCGTTGTAATCGGGCGAGTTTCTACTTTCAGATGCAATAGGAATTTTTGGGTTACGTCAATCCGTTCGCGAGATTTGGGAGTTTGAAGCTAAGAAATGGTTGAGAAGGCAAAAAATTTTTCGCAATTCTGCTGCTCCAAACGCTTAACCAGAATGGCCTAGGGAAAAAAAAACATACCGTTGTAATCGGGCGAGTTTCTACTTTCAGATGCAATAGGAATTTTTGGGTTAGGTCAACCCGTCCGCGAGATATGGGAGTTTGAAGCCAAGAAATGGTTGAGAAGACAACAAATTTTTCGCAATTCTGCTGCTACAAACGCTTAACCAGAATGGCCTATGGAAAAAATACACATACCGCTGTAATCGGGCGAGTTTCTACTTTCAGATGCAACAGGAATTTTTGGGTTAGGTCAATCCGTGGGCGAGATTTGGGAGTTTGAAGCTAAGAAATGGTTGAGAAGGCAAAAAATTTTTCGCAATTCTGCTGCTCCAAACGCTTAACCAGAATGGTCTAGGGAAAAAAAAACATACCGTTGTAATCGGGCGAGTTTCTACTTTCAGATTCAATAGAAATTTTTGGGTTAGGTCAACCCGTTCGCGAGATTTGGGAGTTTGAGGACAAGAAATGGTTGAGGAGGCAAAAATTTTTTCGCATTTCTGCTGCTCCAAACGCATAACCAGAATGGCCTAGGGAAAAAATAGACATACCGTTGTAATGGGGCGAGTTTCTACTTTCAGATGCAATAGGAATTTTTGGGTTAGGTCAATCCGTTCGCGAGATATGGGAGTTTGAAGCGAAGAAATGGTTGAGAAGACAATAAATTTTTCGCACTTCTGCTGCTCCAAACGCTTAACCAGAATGGGCTAGGGAAAAAATACACGTAACGTTGTAATCGGGCGAGTTTCTACTTTCACACACAACAGGAATTTTTGGGTTAGGTCAATCCGTCCGCGAGATATGGGAGTTTGAAGCCAAGAAATGGTTGAGAAGACAACAAATTTTTCGCAATTCTGCTGCTCCAAACGCTTAACCAGAATGGCCTATGGAAAAAATACACATACCGCTGTAATCGGGCGAGTTTCTACTTTCAGATGCAACAGGAATTTTTGGGTTAGGTCAATCCGTTCGCGAGATATGGGAGTTTGAAGCCAAGATATGGTTGAGAAGGCAAAAAATTTTTCGCAATTCTGCTGCTCCAAACGCTTAACCAGAATAGCCTATGGAAAAAATACACATACCGCTGTAATCGGGCGAGTTTCTACTTTCAGATGCAATAGGAATTTTTGGGTTAGGTCAATCCGTTCGCGAGATATGGGAGTTTGAAGCCAAGAAATGGTTGAGAAGGCAAAAAATTTTTCGCAATTCTGCTGCTCCAAACGCTTAACCAGAATTGCCTAGGGAAAAAATATACATACCGCTGTAATCGGGCGAGTTTCTACTTTCAGATGCAATAGGAATTTTTGGGTTAGGTCAATCCGTTCGCGAGATATGGGAGTTTAAAGCCAAGAAATGGTTGAGAAGGCAAAAAATTTTTCGCAATTCTGCTGCTCCAAACGCTTAACCAGAATGGCCTAGGGAAAAAATACACATACCGTTGTAATCGGGCGAGTTTCTACTTTCAGATGCAATAGGAATTTTTGGGTTAGGTCAAGCCGTTCGCGAGATATGGGAGTTTGAAGCCAAGAAATGGTAGAGAAGGCAAAAAATTTTTCGCAATTCTGCTGCTCCAAACGCTTAACCAGAATGGCCTAGGGAAAAAATACACATACCGTTGTAATCGGGCGAGTTTCTACTTTCAGATGCAATAGGAATTTTTGGGTTAGGTCAATCCGTTCGCGAGATATGAGACTTTGAAGCCAAGAAATGGTTGAGAAGGCAAAAAATTTTTCGCAATTCTGCTGCTCCAAACGCTTAACCAGAATGGCCTAGGGAAAAAATATACATACCGCTGTAATCGGGCGTGTTTCTACTTTCAGATGCAACAGGAATTTTTGGGTTACGTCAATCCGTTCGCGAGATATGGGAGTTTGAAGCCAAGAAATGGTTGAGAAGGCAAAAAATTTTTCGCAATTCTGCTGCTCCAAACGCTTAACCAGAATGGCCTAGGGAAAAAATACACATACCGTTGTAATCGGGCGAGTTTCTACTTTCAGATGCAATAGGAATTTTTGGGTTAGGTCAAGCCGTTCGCGAGATATGGGAGTTTGAAGCCAAGAAATGGTTGAGAAGGCAAAAAATTTTTCGCAATTCTGCTGCTCCAAACGCTTAACCAGAATGGCCTAGGGAAGAAATACACATACCGTTGTAATCGGCGAGTTTCTACTTTCAGGTGCAACAGGAATTTTTGGGTTAGGTCAATCCGTTCGCGATATATGGGAGTTTGAAGCCAAGAAATGGTTGAGAAGGCAAAAAATTTTTCGCAATTCTGCTGCTCCAAACGCTTAACCAGAATTGCCTAGGGAAAAAATACACATACCGCTGTAATCGGGCGAGTTTCTACTTTCAGATGCAATAGGAATTTTTGGGTTAGGTCAGTCCGTTCGCGAGATATGGGAGTTTGAATCCAAGAAATGGTTGAGAAGGTAAAACATTTTTTGCAATTCTGCTGCTCCAAACGCTTAACCAGAATTGCCTAGGGAAAAAATACACATACCGCTGTAATCGGGCGAGTTTCTACTTCCATATGCAATAGGAATTTTTGGGTTAGGTCAATCCGTTCGCGAGATATGGGACTTTGGAGCCAAGAAATGGTTGAGAAGGCAAAAAATTTTTGCAATTCCGCTGCTCCAAACGCTTAACCAGAATGGCCTAGGGAAAAAATACACATACCGTTGTAATCGGGCCAGTTTCTACTTTCAGACGCAATAGGAATTTTTGGGTTAGGTCAATCCGTCCGCGAGATATGGGAGTTTAAAGACAAGAAATGGTTGAGAAGGCAAAAAATTTTTCGCAATTCTGCTGCTCCAAACACTTAACCAGAATGGCCTAGGGAAAAAATACGCATATCGTTATAATCGGGCGAGTTTCTACTTTCAGACGCAGCAGGAATTTTTGGGTTTGGTCAATCCGTTCGCGAGATATGGGACTTTGAAGCTAAGAAATGGTTGAGAAGACAAAAAATTTTTCGCAATTCTGCTGCTCCAAACGCTTAACCAGAATGGGCTAGGGAAAAAATACACGTACCGTTGTAATCGGGCGAGTTTCTATTTTCACGCGCAACAGGAATTTTTGGGTTAGGTCAATCCGTTCGCGTGATATGGGAGTTTGAGGACAAGAAATGGTTGAGAAGGCAAAAAATTTTTCGCATTTCTGCTGCTCCAAACGCATAACCAGAATGGCCTAGGGAAAAAATAGACATACCGTTGTAATCGGGCGAGTTTCTTCTTTCAGATGCAACAGGAATTTTTGGGTTAGGTCAATCCGTTCGCGAGATATGGGAGTTTGAAGCGAAGAAATGGTTGAGAAGACAATAAATTTTTCGCACTTCTGCTGCTCCAAACGCTTAACCAGAATGGGCTAGGGAAAAAATACACGTAACGTTGTAATCGGGCGAGTTTCTACTTTCACACGCAACAGGAATTTTTGGGTTAGGTCAATCCGTCCGCGAGATATGGGAGTTTGAAGCCAAGAAATGGTAGAGAAGGCAAAAAATTTTTCGCAATTCTGCTGCTCCAAACGCTTAACCAGAATGGCCTAGGGAAAAAATACACATACCGTTGTAATCGGGCGAGTTTCTACTTTCAGATGCAATAGGAATTTTTGGGTTAGGTCAATCCGTTCGCGAGATATGGGACTTTGGAGCCAAGAAATGGTTGAGAAGGCAAAAAATTATTCGCTATTCTGCTGCTTCAAACGCTTAACCAAAATGGCCTAGGGAAAAAATACACATACCGTTGTAATGGGGCGAGTTTCTTCTTTCAGATGCAACAGGAATTTTTGGGTTAGGTCAATCCGTTCGCGAGATATGGGAGTTTGAAGCTAAGAAATGGTAAAGAAGACAACAAATTGTTCGCACTACTGCAGCTCCAAACGCTTAACTAGAATGGCCTAGGGAAAAAATACACATACCGTTGTAATCGGGCGAGTTTCTACTTTCAGACGCAACAGGAACTTTTGGGTTAGGTCAATCCGTTCGCGTGATATGGGAGTTTGAAGCCAAGAAATAGTTGAGAAGGCAAAAAATTTTTCGCAATTCTGCCGCTCCAAACGCTTAACCAGAATGGCCTAGGGAAAAAATACACATACCGTTGTAATCGGGCGAGTTTCTACTTTCAGATGCAATAGGAATTTTTGGGTTAGGTCAATCCGTTCGCGAGATATGGGAGTTTGAAGCCAAGAAATGGTTGAGAAGGCAAAAAATTTTTCGCAATTCTGCTGATCCAAACGCTTAACCAGAATGGCCTAGGGAAAAAATACACATACCGTTGTAATCGGGCGAGTTTCTACTTTCAGATGCAATAGGAATTTTTGGGTTAGGTCAATCCGTTCGCGAGATATGGGAGTTTGAATACAAGAAATGGTTGAGAAGGCAAAAAATTTTTCGCAATTCTGCTGCCCCAAACGCTTAACCAGAATGGCCTAGGAAAAAATACACATACCGTTGTAATCGGGCGAGTTTCTACTTTCAGACGCAACAGGAATTTTTGGGTTAGGTCAATCCGTTCGCGAGATATGGGAGTTTGAAGCCAAGAAATGGTTGAGAAGGCAACAAATTTTTCGCAATTCTGCTGCTCCAAACGCTTAACCAGATTGGCCTAGGGAAAAAATACACATACCGTTGTAACCGGGCGAGATTCTACTTTCAGACGCAACAGGAATTTTTGGGTTAGGTCAATCCGTTCGCGAGTTATGGGAGTTTGAAGCCAAGAAATGGTTGAGAAGGCAAAAAATTTTTCGCAAATCTGCTGCTCCAAACGCTTAACCAGAATGGCCTAGGGAAAAAATACACATACCGTTGTAATCGGGCGAGTTTCTACTTTCAGATGCTATAGGAATTTTTGGGTTAGGTCAATCCGTTCGCGAGATATGGGAGTTTGAAGCCAAGAAATGGTAGAGAAGGCAAAAAATTTTTCACAATTCTGCTGCTCCAAACGCTTAACCAGAATGGCCTAGGGAAAAAATACACATACCGTTGTAATCGGGCGAGTTTCTACTTTCAGATGCAATAGGAATTTTTGGGTTAGGTCAATCCGTTCGCGAGATATGGGAGTTTAAAGACAAGAGATGGTTGAGAAGGCAAAAAATTTTTCGCAATTCTGATGTTCCAAACGCTTAACCAGAATGGCCTAGGGAAAAAATACACATAGCGTTGTAATCGGGCGAGTTTCTACTTTCAGACGCAACAGGAATTTTTGGGTTAGGTCAATCCGTTCGCGAGATATGGGAGTTTGAAGCCAAGAAATGGTTGAGAAAGCAAAAAATTTTTCGCAATTCTGCTGCTCCAAACGCTTAACCAGAATGGCCTAGGGAAAAAATACACATACCGTTGTGATCGGGCGAGTTTCTACTTTCAGATGCAATAGGAATTTTTGGGTTAGGTCAATCCGTTCGCGAGATATGGGAGTTTGAAGCCAAGAAATGGTTGAGACGGCAAAAAATTTGTCGCAATTCTGCTGCTCCAAACGCTTAACCAGAATGGCCTAGGGAAAAAATACACATACCGTTGTAATCGGGCGAGTTTCTACTTTCAGACGCAACAGGAATTTTTGGGTTAGGTCAATCCGTTCGCGAGATATGGGAGTTTGAAGACAACAAATGGTTGAGAAGGCAACAAATTTTTCGCACTTCTGCTGCTCCAAACGCTTAACCAGAATGGCCTAGGGAAAAAATACACATACCGTTGTAACCGGGCGAGTTTCTACTTTCAGACGCAACAGGAATTTTTGGGTTAGGTCAATCCGTTCGCGAGATATGGGAGTTTGAAGCCATGAAATGGTTGAGAAGGCAAAAAATTTTTCGCAATTCTGCTGCTCCCAACGCTTAACCAGAATGGCCTAGGGAAAAAATACACCTACCGTTGTAATCGGGCGAGTTTCTAATTTCAGATGCAATAGGAATTTTTGGGTTAGGTCAATCCGTTCGCGAGATATGGGAGTTTGAAGCCAAGAAATGGTTGAGACGGCAAAAAATTTTTCGCAATTCTGCTGCTCCAAACGCTTAACCAGAATGGCCTAGGGAAAAAATACACATACCGTTGTAATCGGGCGAGTTTCTACTTTCAGATGCAATAGGAATTTTTGGGTTAGGTCAATCCGTTCGCGAGATATGGGAGTTTGAAGCCAAGAAATGGTAGAGAAGGCAAAAAATTGTTCACAATTCTGCTGCTCCAAACGATTAACCAGAATGGCCTAGGGAAAAAATACACATACCGTTGTAATCGGGCGAGTTTCTACTTTCAGATGCAATAGGAATTTTTGGGTTAGGTCAATCCGTTCGCTAGATATGGGAGTTTGAAGACAAGATATGGTTGAGAAGGCAAAAAATTTTTCGCAATTCTGCTGTTCCAAACGCTTAACCAGAATGGCCTAGGGAAAAAATACACATAGCGTTGTAATCGGGCGAGTTTCTACTTTCAGACGCAACAGGAATTTTTGGGTTAGTTCAATCCGTTCGCGAGATATGGGAGTTTGAAGCCAAGAAATGGTTGAGAAAGCCAAAAATTTTTCGCAATTCTGCTGCTCCAAACGCTTAACCAGAATGGCCTAGGGTAAAAATACACATACCGTTGTAATCGGGCGAGTTTCTACTTTCAGACGCAACAGGAATTTTTGGGTTAGGTCAATCCGTTCGCGAGATATGGGAGTTTGAAGACAAGAAATGGTTGAGAAGGCAACAAATTTTTCGCAATTCTGCTGCTCCAAACGCTTAACCAGAATGGCCTAGGGAAAAAATACACATACCGTTGTAATCGGGCGAGTTTCTACTTTCAGACGCAACAGGAATTTTTGGGTTAGGTCAATCCGTTCGCGAGATATGGGAGTTTGAAGACAAGAAATGGTTGAGAAGGCAACAAATTTTTCGCACTTCTGCTGCTCCAAACGCTTAACCAGAATGGGCTAGGGAAAAAATACACATACCGTTGTAACCGGGCGAGTTTGTACTTTCAGACGCAACAGGAATTTTTGGGTTAGGTCAATCCGTTCGCGAGATATGGGAGTTTGAAGACAAGAAATGGTTGAGAAGGCGAAAAATTTTTCGCAATTCTGCTGCTCCAAACGCTTAACCAGAATGGCCTAGGGAAAAAATACACATAGCGTTGTAATCGGGCGAGTTTCTACTTTCAGACGCAACAGGAATTTTTGGGTTAGGTCAATCCGTTCGCGAGATACGGGAGTTTGAAGACAAGAAATGGTTGAGAAGGCAACAAATTTTTCGCACTTCTGCTGCTCCAAACGCTTAACCAGAATGGCCTAGGGAAAAAATACACATACCGTTGTAACCGGGCGAGTTTCTACTTTCAGACGCAACAGGAATTTTTGGGTTAGGTCAATCCGTTCGCGAGATATGGGAGTTTGAAGCCAAGAAATGGTTGAGAAGGCAAAAAATTTTTCGCAATTCTGCTGATCCAAACGCTTAACCAGAATGGCCTAGGGAAAAAATACACATACCGTTGTAATCGGGCGAGTTTCTACTTTCAGATGCAATAGGAATTTTTGGGTTAGGTCAATCCGTTCGCGAGATATGGGAGTTTGAAGACAAGAAATGGTTGAGAAGGCAACAAATTTTTCGCAATTCTGCTGCTCCAAACGCTTAACCAGAATGGCCTAGGGAAAAAATACACATACCGTTGTAATCGGGCGAGTTTCTACTTTCAGACGCAACAGGAATTTTTGGGTTAGGTCAATCCGTTCGCGAGATATGGGAGTTTGAAGACAAGAAATGGTTGAGAAGGCAACAAATTTTTCGCACTTCTGCTGCTCCAAACGCTTAACCAGAATGGGCTAGGGAAAAAATACACATACCGTTGTAACCGGGCGAGTTTGTACTTTCAGACGCAACAGGAATTTTTGGGTTAGGTCAATCCGTTCGCGAGATATGGGAGTTTGAAGACAAGAAATGGTTGAGAAGGCGAAAAATTTTTCGCAATTCTGCTGCTCCAAACGCTTAACCAGAATGGCCTAGGGAAAAAATACACATAGCGTTGTAATCGGGCGAGTTTCTACTTTCAGACGCAACAGGAATTTTTGGGTTAGGTCAATCCGTTCGCGAGATACGGGAGTTTGAAGACAAGAAATGGTTGAGAAGGCAACAAATTTTTCGCACTTCTGCTGCTCCAAACGCTTAACCAGAATGGCCTAGGGAAAAAATACACATACCGTTGTAACCGGGCGAGTTTCTACTTTCAGACGCAACAGGAATTTTTGGGTTAGGTCAATCCGTTCGCGAGATATGGGAGTTTGAAGCCAAGAAATGGTTGAGAAGGCAAAAAATTTTTCGCAATTCTGCTGATCCAAACGCTTAACCAGAATGGCCTAGGGAAAAAATACACATACCGTTGTAATCGGGCGAGTTTCTACTTTCAGATGCAATAGGAATTTTTGGGTTAGGTCAATCCGTTCGCGAGATATGGGAGTTTGAAGACAAGAAATGGTTGAGAAGGCAAAAAATTTTTCGCAATTCTGCTGCTCCAAACGCTTAACCAGAATGGCCTAGGGAAAAAATACACATACCGTTGTGATCGGGCGAGTTTCTACTTTCAGATGCAATAGGAATTTTTGGGTTAGGTCAATCCGTTCGCGAGATATGGGAGTTTGAAGCCAAGAAATGGTTGAGACGGCAAAAAATTTGTCGCAATTCTGCTGCTCCAAACGCTTAACCAGAATGGCCTAGGGAAAAAATACACATACCGTTGTAATCGGGCGAGTTTCTACTTTCAGACGCAACAGGAATTTTTGGGTTAGGTCAATCCGTTCGCGAGATATGGGAGTTTGAAGACAACAAATGGTTGAGAAGGCAACAAATTTTTCGCACTTCTGCTGCCCCAAACGCTTAACCAGAATGGCCTAGGGAAAAAATACACATACCGTTGTAACCGGGCGAGTTTCTACTTTCAGACGCAACAGGAATTTTTGGGTTAGGTCAATCCGTTCGCGAGATATGGGAGTTTGAAGCCATGAAATGGTTGAGAAGGCAAAAAATTTTTCGCAATTCTGCTGCTCCCAACGCTTAACCAGAATGGCCTAGGGAAAAAATACACCTACCGTTGTAATCGGGCGAGTTTCTAATTTCAGATGCAATAGGAATTTTTGGGTTAGGTCAATCCGTTCGCGAGATATGGGAGTTTGAAGCCAAGAAATGGTTGAGACGGCAAAAAATTTTTCGCAATTCTGCTGCTCCAAACGCTTAACCAGAATGGCCTAGGGAAAAAATACACATACCGTTGTAATCGGGCGAGTTTCTACTTTCAGATGCAATAGGAATTTTTGGGTTAGGTCAATCCGTTCGCGAGATATGGGAGTTTGAAGCCAAGAAATGGTAGAGAAGGCAAAAAATTGTTCACAATTCTGCTGCTCCAAACGCTTAACCAGAATGGCCTAGGGAAAAAATACACATACCGTTGTAATCGGGCGAGTTTCTACTTTCAGATGCAATAGGAATTTTTGGGTTAGGTCAATCCGTTCGCTAGATATGGGAGTTTGAAGACAAGATATGGTTGAGAAGGCAAAAAATTTTTCGCAATTCTGCTGTTCCAAACGCTTAACCAGAATGGCCTAGGGAAAAAATACACATAGCGTTGTAATCGGGCGAGTTTCTACTTTCAGACGCAACAGGAATTTTTGGGTTAGTTCAATCCGTTCGCGAGATATGGGAGTTTGAAGCCAAGAAATGGTTGAGAAAGCCAAAAATTTTTCGCAATTCTGCTGCTCCAAACGCTTAACCAGAATGGCCTAGGGAAAAAATACACATACCGTTGTAATCGGGCGAGTTTCTACTTTCAGACGCAACAGGAATTTTTGGGTTAGGTCAATCCGTTCGCGAGATATGGGAGTTTGAAGACAAGAAATGGTTGAGAAGGCAACAAATTTTTCGCAATTCTGCTGCTCCAAACGCTTAACCAGAATGGCCTAGGGAAAAAATACACATACCGTTGTAATCGGGCGAGTTTCTACTTTCAGACGCAACAGGAATTTTTGGGTTAGGTCAATCCGTTCGCGAGATATGGGAGTTTGAAGACAAGAAATGGTTGAGAAGGCAACAAATTTTTCGCACTTCTGCTGCTCCAAACGCTTAACCAGAATGGCCTAGGGAAAAAATACACATACCGTTGTAACCGGGCGAGTTTGTACTTTCAGACGCAACAGGAATTTTTGGGTTAGGTCAATCCGTTCGCGAGATATGGGAGTTTGAAGACAAGAAATGGTTGAGAAGGCGAAAAATTTTTCGCAATTCTGCTGCTCCAAACGCTTAACCAGAATGGCCTAGGGAAAAAATACACATAGCGTTGTAATCGGGCGAGTTTCTACTTTCAGACGCAACAGGAATTTTTGGGTTAGGTCAATCCGTTCGCGAGATACGGGAGTTTGAAGACAAGAAATGGTTGAGAAGGCAACAAATTTTTCGCACTTCTGCTGCTCCAAACGCTTAACCAGAATGGCCTAGGGAAAAAATACACATACCGTTGTAACCGGGCGAGTTTCTACTTTCAGACGCAACAGGAATTTTTGGGTTAGGTCAATCCGTTCGCGAGATATGGGAGTTTGAAGCCAAGAAATGGTTGAGAAGGCAAAAAATTTTTCGCAATTCTGCTGATCCAAACGCTTAACCAGAATGGCCTAGGGAAAAAATACACATACCGTTGTAATCGGGCGAGTTTCTACTTTCAGATGCAATAGGAATTTTTGGGTTAGGTCAATCCGTTCGCGAGATATGGGAGTTTGAAGACAAGAAATGGTTGAGAAGGCAAAAAATTTTTCGCAATTCTGCTGCTCCAAACGCTTAACCAGAATGGCCTAGGGAAAAAATACACATACCGTTGTAATCGGGCGAGTTTCTACTTTCAGACGCAACAGGAATTTTTGGGTTAGGTCAATCCATTCGCGAGATATGGGAGTTTGAATCCAAGAAATGTTTGAGAAGGCAACAAATTTTTCGCACTTCTGCTGCTCGAAACGCTTAACCAGAATGGCCTAGGGAAAAAATACACATACCGTTGTAACCGGGCGAGTTTCTACTTTCAGACGCAACAGGAATTTTTGGGTTAGGTCAATCCGTTCGCGAGATGTGGGAGTTTGAAGCCAAGAAATGGTTGAGAAGGCAAAAAATTTTTCGCAATTCTGCTGCTCCAAACGCTTAACCAGAATGGCCTAGGGAAAAAATACACATACCGTTGTAATCGGGCGAGTTTCTACTTTCAAATGCAATAGGAATTTTTGGGTTAGGTCAATCCGTTCGCGAGATATGGGAGTTTGAAGACAAGAAATGGTTGAGAAGGCAAAAAATTTTTCGCAATTCTGCTGCTCCAATCGCTTAACCAGAATGGCCTAGGGAAAAAATACACATACCGTTGTAATCGGGCGAGTTTCTACTTTCAGACGCAACAGGAATTTTTGGGTTAGGTCAATCCATTCGCGAGATATGGGAGTTTGAATCCAAGAAATGTTTGAGAAGGCAACAAATTTTTCGCACTTCTGCTGCTCGAAACGCTTAACCAGAATGGCCTAGGGAAAAAATACACATACCGTTGTAACCGGGCGAGTTTCTACTTTCAGACGCAACAGGAATTTTTGGGTTAGGTCAATCCGTTCGCGAGATGTGGGAGTTTGAAGCCAAGAAATGGTTGAGAAGGCAAAAAATTTTTCGCAATTCTGCTGCTCCAAACGCTTAACCAGAATGGCCTAGGGAAAAAATACACATACCGTTGTAATCGGGCGAGTTTCTACTTTCAAATGCAATAGGAATTTTTGGGTTAGGTCAATCCGTTCGCGAGATATGGGAGTTTGAAGACAAGAAATGGTTGAGAAGGCAAAAAATTTTTCGCAATTCTGCTGCTCCGAACGCTTAACCAGAATGGCCTAGGGAAAAAATACACATACCGTTGTAATCGGGCGAGTTTCTACTTTCAGATACAATAGGAACTTTTGGGTTAGGTCAATCCGTTCGCGAGATATGGGAGTTTGAAGACAAGAAATGGTTGAGAAGGCAAAAAATTTTTCGCAATTCTGCTGTTCCAAACGCTTAACCAGAATGGCCTAGGGAAAAAATACACACAGCGTTGTAATCGGGCGAGTTTCTACTTTCAGACGCAACAGGAATTTTTGGGTTAGTTCAATCCGTTCGCGAGATATGGGAGTTTGAAGCCAAGAAATGGTTGAGAAAGCAAAAAATATTTCGCAATTCGGCTGCTCCAAACGCTTAACCAGAATGGCCTAGGGAAAAAATACACATACCGTTGTAATCGGGCGAGTTTCTACTTTCAGACGCAACAGGAATTTTTGGGTTAGGTCAATCCGTTCGCGAGATATGGGAGTTTGAAGCCAAGAAATGGTTGAGAAGGCAAAAAATTTTTCGCAATTCTGCTGCTCCAAACGCTTAACCAGAATGGCCTAGGGAAAAAATACACATACCGTTGTAATCGGGCGAGTTTCTACTTTCAGATGCAATAGGAATTTTTGGGTTAGGTCAATCCGTTCGCGAGATATGGGAGTTTGAAGACAAGAAATGGTTGAGAAGGCAAAAAATTTTTCGCAATTCTGCTGTTCCAAACGCTTAACCAGAATGGCCTAGGGAAAAAATACACATACCGTTGTAATCGGGCGAGTTTCTACTTTCAGACGCAACAGGAATTTTTGGGTTAGGTCAATCCGTTCGCGAGATATGGGAGTTTGAAGCCAAGAAATGGTTGAGAAGGCAAAAAATTTTTCGCAATTCTGCTGATCCAAACGCTTAACCAGAATGGCCTAGGGAAAAAATACACATACCGTTGTAATCGGGCGAGTTTCTACTTTCAGATGCAATAGGAATTTGTGGGTTAGGTCAATCCGTTCGCGAGATATGGGAGTTTGAAGACAAGAAATGGTTGAGAAGGCAAAAAATTTTTCGCAATTCTGCTGCTCCAAACGCTTAACCAGAATAGCCTAGGGAAAAAATACACATACCGTTGTAACCGGGCGAGTTTCTACTTTCAGACGCAACAGGAATTTTTGGGTTAGGTCAATCCGTTCGCGAGATATGGGAGTTTGAAGCCAAGAAATGGTTGAGAAGGCAAAAAATTTTTCGCAATTCTGCTGATCCAAACGCTTAACCAGAATGGCCTAGGGAAAAAATACACATACCGTTGTAATCGGGCGAGTTTCTACTTTCAGATGCAATAGGAATTTGTTTGTTAGGTCAATCCGTTCGCGAGATATGGGAGTTTGAAGACAAGAAATGGTTGAGAAGGCAAAAAATTTTTCGCAATTCTGCTGCTCCAAACGCTTAACCAGAATAGCCTAGGGAAAAAATACACATACCGTTGTAACCGGGCGAGTTTCTACTTTCAGACGCAACAGGAATTTTTGGGTTAGGTCAATCCGTTCGCGAGATATGGGAGTTTGAAGCCAAGAAATGGTTGAGAAGGCAAAAAATTTTTCGCAATTCTGCTGCTCCAAACGCTTAACCAGAATGGTCTAGGGAAAAAATACACATACCGTTGTAATCGGGCGAGTTTCTACTTTCAGATGCAATAGGAATTTTTGGGTTAGGTCAATCCGTTCGCGAGATATGGGAGTTTGAAGACAAGAAATGGTTGAGAAGGCAAAAAATTTTTCGCAATTCTGCTGCTCCGAACGCTTAACCAGAATGGCCTAGGGAAAAAATACACATACCGTTGTAATCGGGCGAGTTTCTACTTTCAGATGCAATAGGAATTTTTGGGTTAGGTCAATCCTTTCGCGAGATATGGGAGTTTGAAGACAAGAAATGGTTGAGAAGGCAAAAAATTTTTCGCAATTCTGCTGTTCCAAACGCTTAACCAGAATGGCCTAGGGAAAAAATACACATACCGTTGTAATCGGGCGAGTTTCTACTTTCAGACGCAACAGGAATTTTTGGGTTAGGTCAATCCGTTCGCGAGATATGGGTGTTTGAAGCCAAGAAATGGTTGAGAAGGCAACAAATTTTTCGCACTTCTGCTGCTCCAAACGCTTAACCAGAATGGCCTAGGGAAAAAATACACGTACCGTTGTAATCGGGCGAGTTTCTACTTTCAGATGCAATAGGAATTTTTGGGTTAGGTCAATCCGTTCGCGAGATATGGGAGTCTGAAGACAAGAAATGGTTGAGAAGGCAAAAATTTTTTCGCAATTCTGCTGTTCCAAACGCTGAACCAGAATGGCCTAGGGAAAAAATACACATAGCGTTGTAATCGGGCGAGTTTCTACTTTCAGACGCAACAGGAATTTTTGGGTTAGGTCAATCCGTTCGCGAGATATGGGAGTTTGAAGCCAAGAAATGGTTGAGAAAGCAAAAAATTTTTCGCAATTCTGCTGCCCCAAACGCTTAACCAGAATGGCCTAGGGAAAAAATACACATACCGTTGTAATCGGGCGAGTTTCTACTTTCAGACGCAACAGGAATTTTTGGGTTAGGTCAATCCGTTCGCGAGATTTGGGAGTTTGAAGCTAAGAAATGGTTGAGAAGGCAAAAAATTTTTCGCAATTCTGCTGCTCCAAACGCTTAACCAGAATGGCCTAGGGAAAAAATACACATACCGTTGTAATCGGGCGAGTTTCTACTTTCAGACGCAGCAGGAACTTCTGGGTTTGGTCAATCCGTTCGCGAGATATGGGAGTTTGAAACCAAGAAATGGTTGAGAAGGCAAAAAATTTTTCGCAATTCTGCTGCTCCAAACGCTTAACCAGAATTGCCTAGGGAAAAAATACACATACCGTTGTAATCGGGCGAGGTTCTACTTTCAGATGCAACAGGAATTTTTGGGTTAGGTCAATCCGTTCGCTAGATATGGCAGTTTGAAGCCAAGAAATGGTTGAGAAGGCAAAAAATTTTTCGCTATTCTGCTGCTTCAAACGCTTGACCAGAATGGCCTAGGGAAAAAATACACATACCGTTGTAATCGGGCGAGTTTCTATTATCAGATGCAATAGGAATTTTTGGATTAGGTCAATCCGTTCGCGCGATATGGGAGTTTGAAGCTAAGAAATGGTTAAGAAGGCAACAAATTTTTCGCACTTCTGCTGCTCCAAACGCTTGACCAGAATGGCCTAGGGAAAAAATACACATACCGTCGTAATCGGGCGTGTTTCTACTTTCAGATGCAATAGGAATTTTTGGGTTAGGTCAATCCTTTCGCGAGATATGGGAGTTTGAAGACAAGAAATGGTTGAGAAGGCAAAAAATTTTTCGCAATTCTGCTGTTCCAAACGCTTAACCAGAATGGCCTAGGGAAAAAATACACATACCGTTGTAATCGGGCGAGTTTCTACTTTCAGACGCAACAGGAATTTTTGGGTTAGGTCAATCCGTTCGCGAGATATGGGTGTTTGAAGCCAAGAAATGGTTGAGAAGGCAACAAATTTTTCGCACTTCTGCTGCTCCAAACGCTTAACCAGAATGGCCTAGGGAAAAAATACACGTACCGTTGTAATCGGGCGAGTTTCTACTTTCAGATGCAATAGGAATTTTTGGGTTAGGTCAATCCGTTCGCGAGATATGGGAGTCTGAAGACAAGAAATGGTTGAGAAGGCAAAAATTTTTTCGCAATTCTGCTGTTCCAAACGCTGAACCAGAATGGCCTAGGGAAAAAATACACATAGCGTTGTAATCGGGCGAGTTTCTACTTTCAGACGCAACAGGAATTTTTGGGTTAGGTCAATCCGTTCGCGAGATATGGGAGTTTGAAGCCAAGAAATGGTTGAGAAAGCAAAAAATTTTTCGCAATTCTGCTGCCCCAAACGCTTAACCAGAATGGCCTAGGGAAAAAATACACATACCGTTGTAATCGGGCGAGTTTCTACTTTCAGACGCAACAGGAATTTTTGGGTTAGGTCAATCCGTTCGCGAGATTTGGGAGTTTGAAGCTAAGAAATGGTTGAGAAGGCAAAAAATTTTTCGCAATTCTGCTGCTCCAAACGCTTAACCAGAATGGCCTAGGGAAAAAATACACATACCGTTGTAATCGGGCGAGTTTCTACTTTCAGACGCAGCAGGAACTTCTGGGTTTGGTCAATCCGTTCGCGAGATATGGGAGTTTGAAACCAAGAAATGGTTGAGAAGGCAAAAAATTTTTCGCAATTCTGCTGCTCCAAACGCTTAACCAGAATTGCCTAGGGAAAAAATACACATACCGTTGTAATCGGGCGAGGTTCTACTTTCAGATGCAACAGGAATTTTTGGGTTAGGTCAATCCGTTCGCTAGATATGGCAGTTTGAAGCCAAGAAATGGTTGAGAAGGCAAAAAATTTTTCGCTATTCTGCTGCTTCAAACGCTTGACCAGAATGGCCTAGGGAAAAAATACACATACCGTTGTAATCGGGCGAGTTTCTACTTTCAGACGCAACAGGAATTTTTGGGTTAGGTCAATCCGTTCGCGAGATTTGGGAGTTTGAAGCTAAGAAATGGTTGAGAAGGCAAAAAATTTTTCGCAATTCTGCTGCTCCAAACGCTTAACCAGAATGGCCTAGGGAAAAAATACACATACCGTTGTAATCGGGCGAGTCTCTACTTTCAGACGCAGCAGGAACTTCTGGGTTTGGTCAATCCGTTCGCGAGATATGGGAGTTTGAAACCAAGAAATGGTTGAGAAGGCAAAAAATTTTTCGCAATTCTGCTGCTCCAAACGCTTAACCAGAATTGCCTAGGGAAAAAATACACATACCGTTGTAATCGGGCGAGGTTCTACTTTCAGATGCAACAGGAATTTTTGGGTTAGGTCAATCCGTTCGCTAGATATGGCAGTTTGAAGCCAAGAAATGGTTGAGAAGGCAAAAAATTTTTCGCTATTCTGCTGCTTCAAACGCTTGACCAGAATGGCCTAGGGAAAAAATACACATACCGTTGTAATCGGGCGAGTTTCTATTATCAGATGCAATAGGAATTTTTGGATTAGGTCAATCCGTTCGCGCGATATGGGAGTTTGAAGCTAAGAAATGGTTAAGAAGGCAACAAATTTTTCGCACTTCTGCTGCTCCAAACGCTTGACCAGAATGGCCTAGGGAAAAAATACACATACCGTCGTAATCGGGCGTGTTTCTACTTTCAGACGCAACAGGAATTTTTGGGTTAGGTCAATCCGTTCGCGAGATATGGGAGTTTGAAGCCAAGAAATGGTTGAGAAGGCAAAAAATTGTTCGCTATTCTGCTGCTTCAAACGCTTGACCAGAATGGCCTAGGGAAAAAATACACATACCGTTGAAATCGGGCGAGTTTCTTCTTTCAGATGCAACAGGAATTTTTGGGTTAGGTCAATCCGTTCGCGAGATATGGGAGTTTGAAGCCAAGAAATGGTTGAGAAGGCAAAAAATTGTTCGCTAATCTGCTGCTTCAAACGCTTAACCAGAATGGCCTAGAGAAAAAATACACATACCGTTGTAATCGGGCGAGTTTCTTCTTTGAGATGCAACAGGAATTTTTGGGTTAGGTCAATCCGTTCGCGAGATATGGGAGTTTGAAGCCAAGAAATGGTTGAGAAGGCAAAAAATTGTTCGCTAATCTGCTGCTCCAAACGCTTAACCAGAATTGCCTAGGGAAAAAATACACATACCGTTGTAATCGGGCGAGGTTCTACTTTCAGATGCAACAGGAATTTTTGGGTTAGGTCAATCCGTTCGCTAGATATGGCAGTTTGAAGCCAAGAAATGGTTGAGAAGGCAAAAAATTTTTCGCTATTCTGCTGCTTCAAACGCTTGACCAGAATGGCCTAGGGAAAAAATACACATACCGTTGTAATCGGGCGAGTTTCTATTATCAGATGCAATAGGAATTTTTGGATTAGGTCAATCCGTTCGCGAGATATGGGAGTTTGAAGCTAAGAAATGGTTAAGAAGGCAACAAATTTTTCGCACTTCTGCTGCTCCAAACGCTTGACCAGAATGGCCTAGGGAAAAAATACACATACCGTCGTAATCGGGCGTGTTTCTACTTTCAGACGCAACAGGAATTTTTGGGTTAGGTCAATCCGTTCGCGAGATATGGGAGTTTGAAGCCAAGAAATGGTTGAGAAGGCAAAAAATTGTTCGCTATTCTGCTGCTTCAAACGCTTGACCAGAATGGCCTAGGGAAAAAATACACATACCGTTGTAATCGGCCGAGTTTCTTCTTTCAGATGCAACAGGAATTTTTGGGTTAGGTCAATCCGTTCGCGAGATATGGGAGTTTGAAGCCAAGAAATGGTTGAGAAGGCAAAAAATTGTTCGCTAATCTGCTGCTTCAAACGCTTAACCAGAATGGCCTAGAGAAAAAATACACATACCGTTGTAATCGGGCGAGTTTCTTCTTTGAGATGCAACAGGAATTTTTGGGTTAGGTCAATCCGTTCGCGAGATATGGGAGTTTGAAGCTAAGAAATGGTAAAGAAGACAACAAACTGTTCGCACTACTGCTGCTCCAAACGCTTAACTAGAATGGCCTAGGGAAAAAATACACATACCGTTGTAATCGGGCGAGTTTCTACTTTCAGACGCAACAGGAATTTTTGGGTTAGGTCAATCCGTTCGCGAAATATGGGAGTTTGAAGCCAAGAAATGGTTGAGAAGGCAAAAAATTTTTCGCAATTCTGCTGCTCCAAACGCTTAACCAGAATTGCCTAGGGAAAAAATACACATACCGCTGTAATCGGGCGAGTTTCTACTTTCAGATGCAATAGGAATTTTTGGGTTAAGTCAATCCGTTCGCGAGATATGGGAGTTTGAAGCCACGAAATGGTTGAGAAGGCAAAACATTTTTCGCAATTCTGCTGCTCCAAACGCTTTACCAGAATGGCCTAGGGAAAAAATACGCATATCGTTGTAATCGGGTGAGTTTCTACTTTCAGACGCAGCAGGAACATCTGGGTTTGGTCAATCCGTTCGCGAGATGTGGGAGTTTGAAGCCAAGAAATGGTTGAGAAGGCAAAAAATTTTTCGCAATTCTGCTGCTCCAAACGCTTAACCAGAATGGGCTAGGGAAAAAATACACATACCGTTGTAATCGGGCGAGGTTCTACTTTGACACGCAACAGGAATTTTTGGGTTAGGTCAATCCGTTCGCGAGATATGGGAGTTTGAAGCCAAGAAATGGTTGAGAAGGCAAAAAATTTTTCGCAATTCTGCTGCTCCAAACGCTTAACCAGAATTGCCTAGGGAAAAAATACACATACCGCTGTAATCGGGCGAGTTTCTACTTTCAGATGCAATAGGAATTTTTGGGTTAGGTCCATCCGTTCGCGAGATATGGCAGTTTGAAGCCCAGAAATGGTTGAGAAGGAAAAAAATTTTTCGCAATTCTGCTGCTCCAAACGTTTAACCAGAATGGCCTAGGGAAAAAATACGCATATCGTTGTAATCGGGTGAGTTTCTACTTTCAGACGCAGCAGGAACTTCTGGGTTTGGTCAATCCGTTCGCGAGATATGGGAGTTTGAAGCCAAGAAATGGTTGAGAAGGCAAAAAATTTTTCGCAATTATGCTGCTCCAAACGCTTAACCAGAATTGCCTAGGGAAAAAATACACATACCGCTGTAATCGGGCGAGTTTCTACTTTCAGATGCAATAGGAATTTTTGGGTTAGGTCAATCCGTTCGCGAGATATGGGAGTTTGAAGCCAAGAAATGGTTGAGAAGGCAAAACATTTTTCGCAATTCTGCTGCTCCACACGCTTAACCAGAATGGCCTAGGGAAAAAATACACATACCGCTGTAATCGGGCGAGTTTCTACTTTCAGATGCAACAGGAATTTTTGGGTTAGGTCAATCCGTTCGCGAAATATGGGAGTTTGAAGCCAAGAAATGGTTGAGAAGGCAAAAAATTTTTCGCAATTCTGCTGCTCCACACGCTTAACCAGAATGGCCTAGGGAAAAAATACACATACCGTTGTAATCGGACGAGTTTCTACTTTCAGATGCAACAGGAATTTTTGGGTTAGGTCAATCCGTTCGCGAGATATGGGAGTTTGAAGCCAAGAAATGGTTGAGAAGGCAAAACATTTTTCGCAATTCTGCTGCTCCAAACGCTTTACCAGAATGGCCTAGGGAAAAAATACGCATATCGTTGTAATCGGGTGAGTTTCTACTTTCAGACGCAGCAGGAACTTCTGGGTTTGGTCAATCCGTTCGCGAGATATGGGAGTTTGAAGCCAAGAAATGGTTGAGAAGGCAAAAAATTTTTCGCAATTCTGCTGCTCCAAACGCTTAACCAGAATTGCCTAGGGAAAAAATACACATAACGTTGTAATCGGGCGAGTTTCTACTTTCAGATGCAACAGGAATTTTTGGGTTAGGTCAATCCGTTCGCGAGATATGGTTGTTTGAAGCCAAGAAATGGTTGAGAAGGCAAAAAATTTTTCGCAATTCTGCTGCTCCAAACGCTTAACCAGAATTGCCTAGGGAAAAAATACACATACCGCTGTAATCGGGCGAGTTTCTACTTTCAGACGCAATAGGAATTTTTGGGTTTGGTCAGTCCATTCGCGAGATATGGGAGTTTGAAGCCAAGAAATGGTTGAGAAGGCAAAAAATTTTTCGCAATTCTGCTGGTCCAAACGCTTAACCAGAATTGCGCAGGGAAAAAATACACATACCGCTGTAATCGGGCGAGTTTCTACTTTCAGATGCAATAGGAATTTTTGGGTTGGGTCAGTCCGTTCGCGAGATATGGTAGTTTGAAGCCAAGAAATGGTTGAGAAGGCAAAACATTTTTCGCAATTCTGCTGCTCCAAACGCTTAACCGGAATGGCCTAGGGAAAAAATACGCATATCGTTGTAATCGGGCGAGTTTCTACTTTCAGACGCAGCAGGAATTTTTGGGTATGGTCAATCCGTTCGCGAGATATGGGACTTTGAAGCTAAGAAATGGTTGAGAAGACTACAAATTTTTCGCAATTCTGCTGCGCCAAACGCTTAACCAGAATGGGCTAGGGAAAAAATACACATACCGTTTAAGTCGGGAGAGTTTCTACTTTCACAGGCAACAGGAATTTTTGGGTTAGGTCTATCCGTTCGCGAGATATGGGAGTTTGGAGCCAAGAAATGGTTGAGAAGGCATACAATTTTTCGCAATTCTGCTGATCCAAACGCTTAACCAGAATGCCCTAGGGAAAAAATACACATACCGCTGTAGTCAAGCGAGTTTATACTTTCAGATGCAATAGGAATTTTTGGGTTAGGTCCATCCGTTCGCGAGATATGGCAGTTTGAAGCCAAGAAATGGTTGAGAAGGCAAAAAATTTTTCGCAATTCTGCTGCTCCAAACGCTTAACCAGAATAGCCTAGGGAAAAAATACACATACCGTTGTAATCGGGCGAGTTTCTACTTTCAGATGCAGTAGGAATTTTTGGGTTAGGTCAATCCGTTCGCGAGATATGGGAGTTTGAAGCTAAGAAATGGTTAAGAAGACAACAAATTTTTCGCACTTCTGCTGCTCCAAACGCTTAACCAGAATGGGCTAGGGAAAAAATACACATACCGTTGTAATCGGGCGAGTTTCTACTTTGATACGCAACAGGAATTTTTGGGTTAGGTCAATCCGTTCGCGAGATATGGGAGTTTGAAGCCAAGAAATGGTTGAGAAGGCAAAAAATTTTTCGAAATTCTGCTGCTCCAAACGCTTAACCAGAATTGCCTAGGGAAAAAATACACATACCGTTGTAATCGGGCGAGTTTCTACTTTGATACGCAACAGGAATTTTTGGGTTAGGTCAATCCGTTCGCGAGATATGGGAGTTTGAAGCCAAGAAATGGTTGAGAAGGCAAAACATTTTTCGCAATTCTGCTGCTCCAAACGCTTAACCAGAATGGCCTAGGGAAAAAATACGCATATCGTTGTAATCGGGTGAGTTTCTACTTTCAGACGCAGCAGGAACTTCTGGGTTTGGTCAATCCGTTCGCGAGATATGGGAGTTTGAATCCAAGAAATGGTTGAGAAGGCAAAAAATTTTTCGCAATGCTGCTGCTCCAAACGCTTAATCAGAATGGCCTAGGGAAAAAATACATATACCGTTGTAATCGGGCGAGTTTCTACTTTCAGATGCAATAGGAATTTTTGGGTTAGGTCAATCCGTTCGCGAGATATGGGAGTTTGAAGCTGAGAAATGGTTAAGGAGACAACAAATTTTTCGCACTTCTGCTGCTCCAAACGCTTAACCAGAATGGCCTAGGGAAAAAATACACATACCGTTGTAATCGGGCGAGTTTCTACTTTCAGATGCAACATGAATTTTTGGGTTAGGTCAATCCGTTCGCGAGATATGGGAGTTTGAAGCCAAGAAATGGTTGAGAAGGCAAACAATTTTTCGCTATTCTGCTGCTCCAAACGCATAACCAGAATGGCCTAGGGAAAAAATACACATACCGTTGTAATCGGGCGAGTTTCTTCTTTCAGATGCAAGAAGAATTTTTGGGTTAGGTCAATCCGTTCGCGAGATATGGGAGTTTGAAGCTAAGAAATGGTAAAGAAGACAACAAATTTTTCGCACTTCTGCTGCTCCAAACGCTTAACCAGAATGGCCTAGGGAAAAAATACACATACCGTTGTAATCGGGCGAGTTTCTACTTTCAGACGCAACAGGAATTTGTGGGTTAGGTCAATCCGTTCGCGAGATATGGGAGTTTGAAGCCAAGAAATGGTTGAGAATGCAAACAATTTTTCGCTACTCTGCTGCTCCAAACTCTTAATCAGAATGGGCTAGGGAGAAAATACACATACCGTTGTAATCGGGCGAGTTTCTACTTTCACACGCAACAGGAATTTTTGGGTTAGGTCTATACGTTCGCGAGATATGGGAGTTTGAAGCCAAGAAATGGTTGAGAAGGCATACAATTGTTGGTAATTCTGCTGATCCAAACGCTCAACCAGAATGCCTTGGGAAAAAATATACATACCGCTGTAGTCGGGCGAGTATATACTTTCAGATGCAATAGGAATTTTTGGGTTAGGTCCATCCGTTCGCTAGATATGGCAGTTTGAAGCCAAGAAATGGTTGAGAAGGCAAAAAATTTTTCGCAATTCTGCTGCTCCAAACGCTTAACCAGAATGGCCTAGGGAAAAAATACACATACCGTTGTAATCGGGCGAGTTTCTATTATCAGATGCAATAGGAATTTTTGGGTTAGGTCAATCCGTTCGCGAGATATGGGAGTTTGAAGCCAAGAAATGGTTGAGAAGGCAAAAAATTTTTCGCAATGCTGCTGCTCCAAACGCTTAATCAGAATGGCCTAGGGAAAAAATACATATACCGTTGTAATCGGGCGAGATTCTACTTTCAGACGCAACAGGAATTTATGGGTTAGGTCAATCCGTTCGCGAGATATGGGAGTTTGAAGCCAAGAAATGGTTGAGAAGGCAAACAATTTTTCGCTATTCTGCTGCTTCAAACGCTTGACCAGAATGCCCTAGGGAAAAAATACATATACCGTTGTAATCGGGCGAGTTTCTACTTTCAGATGCAATAGGAATTTTTGGGTTAGGTCAATCCGTTCGCGAGATATGGGAGTTTGAAGCTGAGAAATGGTTAAGGAGACAACAAATTTTTCGCACTTCTGCTGCTCCAAACGCTTAACCAGAATGGCCTAGGGAAAAAATACACATACCGTTGTAATCGGGCGAGTTTCTACTTTCAGATGCAACATGAATTTTTGGGTTAGGTCAATCCGTTCGCGAGATATGGGAGTTTGAAGCCAAGAAATGGTTGAGAAGGCAAACAATTTTTCGCTATTCTGCTGCTCCAAACGCTTAACCAGAATGGCCTAGGGAAAAAATACACATACCGTTGTAATCGGGCGAGTTTCTTCTTTCAGATGCAAGAAGAATTTTTGGGTTAGGTCAATCCGTTCGCGAGATATGGGAGTTTGAAGCTAAGAAATGGTAAAGAAGACAACAAATTTTTCGCACTTCTGCTGCTCCAAACGCTTAACCAGAATGGCCTAGGGAAAAAATACACATACCGTTGTAATCGGGCGAGTTTCTACTTTCAGACGCAACAGGAATTTGTGGGTTAGGTCAATCCGTTCGCGAGATATGGGAGTTTGAAGCCAAGAAATGGTTGAGAATGCAAACAATTTTTCGCTACTCTGCTGCTCCAAACTCTTAATCAGAATGGGCTAGGGAGAAAATACACATACCGTTGTAATCGGGCGAGTTTCTACTTTCACACGCAACAGGAATTTTTGGGTTAGGTCTATCCGTTCGCGAGATATGGGAGTTTGAATCCAAGAAATGGTTGAGAAGGCATACAATTTTTGGTAATTCTGCTGATCCAAACGCTCAACCAGAATGCCTTGGGAAAAAATATACATACCGCTGTAGTCGGGCGAGTTTATACTTTCAGATGCAATAGGAATTTTTGGGTTAGGTCCATCCGTTCGCTAGATATGGCAGTTTGAAGCCAAGAAATGGTTGAGAAGGCAAAAAATTTTTCGCAATTCTGCTGCTCCAAACGCTTAACCAGAATGGCCTAGGGAAAAAATACACATACCGTTGTAATCGGGCGAGTTTCTATTATCAGATGCAATAGGAATTTTTGGGTTAGGTCAATCCGTTCGCGAGATATGGGAGTTTGAAGCTAAGAAATGGTTAAGAAGGCAACAAATTTTTCGCACTTCTGCTGCTCCAAACGCTTGACCAGAATGGCCTAGGGAAAAAATACACATACCGTCGTAATCGGGCGTGTTTCTACTTTCAGACGCAACAGGAATTTTTGGGTTAGGTCAATCCGTTCGCGAGACATGGGAGTTTGAAGCCAAGAAATGGTTGAGAAGGAAAAAAATTGTTCGCTATTCTGCTGCTTCAAACGCTTGACCAGAATGGCCTAGGGAAAAAATACACATACCGTTGTAATCGGGCGAGTTTCTTCTTTCAGATGCAACAGGAATTTTTGGGTTAGGTCAATCCGTTCGCGAGATATGGGAGTTTGAAGCCAAGAAATGGTTGAGAAGGCAAAAAATTGTTCGCTATTCTGATGCTTCAAACGCTTAACCAGAATGGCCTAGAGAAAAAATACACATACCGTTGTAATCGGGCGAGTTTCTTCTTTCAAATGCAACAGGAATTTTTGGGTTAGGTCAATGCGTTCGCGAGATATGGGAGTTTGAAGCTAAGAAATGGTAAAGAAGACAACAAATTGTTCACTATTCTGCTTCTTCAAACGCTTGACCAGAATGGCCTAGGGAAAAAATACACATACCGTTGAAATCGGGCGAGTTTCTACTTTCAGACGCAACAGGATCTTTTGGGTTAGGTCAATCCGTTCGCGAGATATGGGAGTTTGAAGCCAAGAAATGGTTGAGAAGGCAAAACATTTTTCGCAATTCTGCTGCTCCAAACGCTTAACCAGAATGGCCTAGGGAAAAAATACGCATATCGTTGTAATCGGGTGAGTTTCTACTTTCAGACGCAGCAGGAACTTCTGGGTTTGGTCAATCCGTTCGCGAGATATGGGAGTTTGAAGCCAAGAAATGGTTGAGAAGGCAAAAAATTTTTCGCAATTCTGCTGCTCCAAACGCTTAACCAGAATGGCCTAGGGAAAAAATACACATACCGCTGTAATCGGGCGAGTTTCTACTTTCAGACGCAGCAGGAACTTCTGGGTTTGGTCAATCCGTTCGCGAGGTATGGGAGTTTGAAGCCAAGAAATGGTAGAGAAGGCAAAAAATTTTTCGCAATTCTGCTGCTCCAAACGCTTAACCAGAATGGCCTAGGGAAAAAATACACATACCGTTGTAATCGGGCGCGTTTCTACTTTCAGATGCAATAGGAATTTTTGGGTTAGGTCAATCCGTTCGCTAGATATGGGAGTTTGAAGACAAGATATGGTTGAGAAGGCAAAAAATTTTTCGCAATTCTGCTGTTCCAAACGCTTAACCAGAATGGCCTAGGGAAAAAATACACATAGCGTTGTAATCGGGCGAGTTTCTACTTTCAGACGCAACAGGAATTTTTGGGTTAGTTCAATCCGTTCGCGAGATATGGGAGTTTGAAGCCAAGAAATGGTTGAGAAAGCCAAAAATTTTTCGCAATTCTGCTGCTCCAAACGCTTAACCAGAATGGCCTAGGGAAAAAATACACATACCGTTGTAATCGGGCGAGTTTCTACTTTCAGACGCAACAGGAATTTTTGGGTTAGGTCAATCCGTTCGCGAGATATGGGAGTTTGAAGACAAGAAATGGTTGAGAAGGCAACAAATTTTTCGCACTTCTGCTGCTCCAAACGCTTAACCAGAATGGCCTAGGGAAAAAATACACATACCGTTGTAACCGGGCGAGTTTCTACTTTCAGACGCAACAGGAATTTTTGGGTTAGGTCAATCCGTTCGCGAGATATGGGAGTTTGAGGCCAAGAAATGGTTGAGAAGGCAAAAAATTTTTCGCAATTCTGCTGATCCAAACGCTTAACCAGAATGGCCTAGGGAAAAAATACACATACCGTTGTAATCGGGCGACTTTCTACTTTCAGACGCAACAGGAATTTTTGGGTTAAGTCAATCCGTTCGCGAGATATGGGAGTTTGAAGACAAGAAATGGTTGAGAAGGCAACAAATTTTTCGCACTTCTGCTGCTCCAAACGCTTAACCAGAATGGCCTAGGGAAAAAATACACATACCGTTGTAACCGGGCGAGTTTCTACTTTCAGACGCAACAGGAATTTTTGGGTTAGGTCAATCCGTTCGCGAGATATGGGAGTTTGAGGCCAAGAAATGGTTGAGAAGGCAAAAAATTTTTCGCAATTCTGCTGATCCAAACGCTTAACCAGAATGGCCTAGGGAAAAAATACACATACCGTTGTAACCGGGCGAGTTTCTACTTTCAGACGCAACAGGAATTTTTGGGTTAGGTCAATCCGTTCGCGAGATATGGGAGTTTGAAGCCAAGAAATGGTTGAGAAGGCAAAAAATTTTTCGCAATTCTGCTGCTCCAAACGCTTAACCAGAAAGGCCTAGGGAAAAAATACACATACCGTTGTAATCGGGCGAGTTTCTACTTTCAGATGCAATAGGAATTTTTGGGTTAGGTCAATCCGTTCGCGAGATATGGGAGTTTGAAGACAAGAAATGGTTGAGAAGGCGAAAAATTTTTCGCAATTCTGCTGCTCCAAACGCTTAACCAGAATGGCCTAGGGAAAAAATACACATAGCGTTGTAATCGGGCGAGTTTCTACTTTCAGACGCAACAGGAATTTTTGGGTTAGTTCAATCCGTTCGCGAGATATGGGAGTTTGAAGCCAAGAAATGGTTGAGAAAGCAAAAAATTTTTCGCAATTCTGCTGCTCCGAACGCTTAACCAGAATGGCCTAGGGAAAAAATACACATACCGTTGTAATCGGGCGAGTTTCTACTTTCAGACGCAACAGGAATTTTTGGGTTAGGTCAATCCGTTCGCGAGATACGGGAGTTTGAAGACAAGAAATGGTTGAGAAGGCAACAAATTTTTCGCACTTCTGCTGCTCCAAACGCTTAACCAGAATGGCCTAGGGAAAAAATACACATACCGTTGTAACCGGGCGAGTTTCTACTTTCAGACGCAACAGGAATTTTTGGGTTAGGTCAATCCGTTCGCGAGATATGGGAGTTTGAAGCCAATAAATGGTTGAGAAGGCAAAAAATTTTTCGCAATTCTGCTGATCCAAACGCTTAACCAGAATGGCCTAGGGAAAAAATACACATACCGTTGTAATCGGGCGAGTTTCTACTTTCAGATGCAATAGGAATTTTTGGGTTATGTCAATCCGTTCACGAGATATGGGAGTTTGAAGACAAGAAATGGTTGAGAAGGCAAAAAATTTTTCGCAATTCTGCTGCTCCAAACGCTTAACCAGAATGGCCTAGGAAAAAATACACATACCGTTGTAATCGGGCGAGTTTCTACTTTCAGACGCAACAGGAATTTTTGGGTTAGGACAATCCGTTCGCGAGATATGGGAGTTTGAAGCCAAGAAATGGTTGAGAAGGCAACAAATTTTTCGCAATTCTGCTGCTCCAAACGCTTAACCAGATTGGCCTAGGGAAAAAATACACATACCGTTGTAACCGGGCGAGATTCTACTTTCAGACGCAACAGGAATTTTTGGGTTAGGTCAATCCGTTCGCGAGTTATGGGAGTTTGAAGCCAAGAAATGGTTGAGAAGGCAAAAAATTTTTCGCAATTCTGCTGCTCCAAACGCTTAACCAGAATGGCCTAGGGAAAAAATACACATACCGTTGTAATCGGGCGAGTTTCTACTTTCAGATGCTATAGGAATTTTTGGGTTAGGTCAATCCGTTCGCGAGATATGGGAGTTTGAAGCCAAGAAATGGTAGAGAAGGCAAAAAATTTTTCACAATTCTGCTGCTCCAAACGCTTAAACAGAATGGCCTAGGGAAAAAACACACATAGCGTTGTAATCGGGCGAGTTTCTACTTTCAGACGCAACAGGAATTTTTGGGTTAGGTCAATCCGTTCGCGAGATATGGGAGTTTGAAGCCAAGAAATGGTTGAGAAAGCAAAAAATTTTTCGCAATTCTGCTGCTCCAAACGCTTAACCAGAATGGCCTAGGGAAAAAATACACATACCGTTGTGATCGGGCGAGTTTCTACTTTCAGATGCAATAGGAATTTTTGGGTTAGGTCAATCCGTTCGCGAGATATGGGAGTTTGAAGCCAAGAAATGGTTG